>NW_026853497.1:0-160458 GCF_026571515.1 Ruditapes philippinarum | reverse complement strand
AATCGAGACCAAGTTCCAACATGCCCAGGTCAGTACTTCAATTCTAGAAATATTGTGATAGTAAAATAATATGAGGTAGAATCAGGCAGCCAATTACCTTTCTGTTAAGCATAAACAAATAAAGAACATGATAAACAAATAAGGTAAATTCTTTCAGCATCTTTTCTTATCCCCATGTTACTGTGTATTTAAATAATTATATTGTTTCAATAATTCAAGTAAAACATTGATGAAACTATAAAGTAAGTAATTGTTTATCACATTGCCATTGTTCAGCATATGTCAAAAACTTACAACCTTAAAACTTTAACAACTACTTTACTGTATCATTCCATGTAGTATATGTGTTGTTACATTGGATTGATCTCTTTATTCTATACATGGTCCACAGGCTTGCTTATAAGAAGTTTTATAAGAACTATACAATTTTATAAAGATAAATTCCTTCTTAGAAGTAACTTCATGATTCGATATGGAAGATTTATGTGTTAATGTATAAAACTTATCATTTACAATATATATACACAGGTACACCCTGGTGAGATGGTGGGAGCTTTGGCAGCGCAGTCTCTCGGTGAACCAGCTACACAGATGACACTGAACACTTTCCATTACGCTGGTGTGTCTGCCAAGAACGTAACACTTGGTGTACCTCGTCTGAAGGAGATCATTAACATTTCGAAGAAACCAAAAACTCCGTCACTGACCGTTTTCTTGATCGGACAAGCTTCAAGAGATGCTGAGAAAGCCAAGGTAAATTCTTTACTATAGATTTATATCAAAAATGATTCTTTGACAAGCACTTAAGCAATTTATGCAAAATTCATGCTTTAAAAAAACAACAAAAAAACAAACTTATTTCAAATTATGTTTTGAATACTGAATACAATGTCACCTTAGTGCAATAACTGGATAACTCCTATTGATTTTAGAAGAACTTACTCTGTTCCTGCACTTAAATGACGACATGTCCGAGCTTTGGTTCGATATGGGTTTATAATCATCATAAATTGGCCTATGTTTCAGTCTTTAAGCACCATATTTAGTAAATAATGTGAATGGTAGTAACATTTCTCTGTATCTACTTACAGGATGTATTGTGTAGACTAGAACACACAACTTTACGTAAAGTCACAGCAAACACCGCCATCTATTACGATCCCGACCCACAGAACACGGTGATTGCCGAGGATCAGGAATGGGTGAATGTGTATTATGAGATGCCGGACTTTGATGTGTCGAAGATTTCTGCCTGGTTATTGAGAATTGAGCTGGATAGAAAGAAGATGACAGATAAAAAATTGACTATGGAACAAATTTCTGAGAAAATCACTGCTGGTACGAGATTCTGTATTATTTGAGTTATAGAGTTCATTTTACTGTGTATACTAGAAAGAGGATCGGGGGATTCACTCATATTTTTGAGAATTCCCCCCTATTTTTTCAGAGGCACAGGGGAAATTTTACATAGAGAAAGAAGGAAAAAGATCAACAAATGTAATAAATTAGATAAAAATCCCCTCTGTTTTTCGAATCCTAGAATAGACACTGATTTTATCATTGATTTAAGCTTTACTTATCCTTGTTAAAAACATGAGACTAAAGAAATTTTGAATGGGCTTGTAGAAGTGCTCTGTATTATTTAACAGTACCTCCTAAAGTGTATACATGTAATTGTGTGTGGGGAATATAATCATACTAAAACTATTGATTACTTTCAGGTTTCGGTGATGACTTGAACTGTATATTTAACGACGACAATGCAGAGAAGTTGGTGCTACGTCTTAGAATTATGAACTCTGAAGATAGCAAAACACAAGATGTAAGTCCTGACTTTTATGCTTGTATTATTGTTCTACATATTATTATAACTATGTAAACTCGTATTATTGTTCTCCATATTATAAGAAACTTGATAAAGAAAGCTAAAGACATGAAAACAAAAACGAAAAGACATTTCATCATATTTAGATAATGTTTTACAAATATAAGGAGGCAACCATGTGGAAGCTCTGTCAACTTTTTTTTAGCCTTGCTGCGGGTGTCAACTTTTTTTTTTGCCTTACTGCGGGGTCAAAGGACATATACTGAGGCCATCCTTAAAAAAATGTTTGTTTGCAGTAACCCGACCCAGAATTTTCAAGGTGGGTAGGTAGGTCGATTTTTTTTTTTTTTTTTTATTGAACTGTACTCCCAAATTAAGATGGAATTTCAAAATGCTGAACAATATATGCTTTGATAATCTAATTCTATGCTTGAATTCTAATTTAATAAGACCTACATTTTATTTCTTCTATTAACCTTTAAAAGAACGAAAACAAAGCACAAGGCATAATTTTCTGATTCAAAAAAAAATTTTTTTTATCCAGACCATGAAAAAAAAAATTTGAGTAGGGGCAAATTTTGTGAGTCGGTCGCGTTACTGCAAACAAACATTTTTTTAAGGATGGCCTGAAAATTAAAGAAATAATAACCTGTTGGTATAATAGTGACATGTTAAAGAAATCATAATCAGCATTATTTATGGCATGTTGAAAAACCTTCAATCTTTTCTACTTTCCACTGATTAAATACTTCTTAAACTGAGAGGTGTTGTTTGAAGAATGTATGAGATGATGTTATTATATAATGATTACATTTGATATAACCAGGAGGAGGAAGTAGCAGACAAGATGGAGGACGATGTATTCCTCCGATGTATAGAGTCCAATCTTCTCTCTGATATGTCACTACAAGGCATTGAGGCTATTGCTAAGGTAACAAAAAAAAAGCTTTCAAGCTTACTACTCAATCCGTACTATTTATTATTTGTCAATTATCATGTAAATGTAATACTTATAAATAAAATATTGTTTAAACTAAGGTAACAAAAATATATTTTCATCATTAAAATTCTCTATTGTGAATGATAATTTTCCAATTTTGCAGAACGAATACTTTCACTGATGTATTGTTTTTGAATTGCCCATGAGTTTTGGTAAATAAGTGTATGTTATAACCTGATATGAATGTTGCATTGTTCCTTATGCAGATTGATTTGTTTTGTTTTTCCAAGCATGATAGTGAAAATCATTTTGACATAGAAATTCAGAATGCACAGGTCAAATCGGTGACAAAGATTGACTAGATTTGAAATGAATTGTTTATCTATTTCTGAGCATATTATTTTGTTTACGATGATAATGATATCGACATTATTGCAATTTGTTTGTTAGAATACATTTGATACAAGTATTACTTGTTGATAAATGGATCTGAAAAGTATGAATAAAATTTAAAGAAATACTTCTTTGAAATTTGATATAGATAAGTCTGTAGAATGAATTGCTAGTGTTTGTTCATATGGAAAGGTACGGGATACAAATATTTTAAGGTTTTATGTATATTTTACAACAGGTGTACATGCATCTCCCCAACACTGATGATAAGAAGAGAATCTTTATTACCGATGAAGGAGAATTTAGAGCCGTAGCTGAATGGATTCTCGAGACAGATGGTACGTCGTTGACCCGTGTTCTCAGTGAACGAGACGTCGACCCAGTGAGAACTACAACCAACGATATTGTAGAAGTGTTTGCTGTATGTATCATTTCCGATGTTTATACATTTAGTTTTAGGAAATGAATTGAATATAGAGTGTTTCCATTCAAATGTGTTTGATGTGTTGAACTTGCATGCCTGACTGATTGATAAGCATTGGTTTAAGGGAAAAAAAACATAAGATGGGATTACTCATAGAGTAATTTAAAGAACAATGTAAAATTTAATAATTTGTCATTTTAAAGTTGTTATCTGAAACCAAGCAAATGTAGATTTTTCAAAGCTAATTCTCCAGTACAAAGAAAATTTAACTGTTATAGCTTCACAGTGCACTACCGTTTACTATAGATTAGCCAACCTGATGCTCTTAATTTCGAAGTTGTAATTTTAAATGTTTGTACCACCGGATTAGCTTGGAAAACTCAAAATGTTCTTTTCTCCAGCGTAAGTCTATTTAAAGGATATGGCAAAAAAAAAGAATCAAGGTGATCTTCCTAGTTTTATAGTTGACACTTAAACTTCATCTAGATATTTGTTTAAATGTTTGCTTTAAATTTAAAACAGACACTGGGTATAGAAGCTGTACGAAAGTCCATTGAGAAAGAAATGAACCATGTCATCTCTTTCGACGGTTCGTACGTCAACTATCGTCACCTGGCCTTGCTATGTGACGTAATGACAGCTAAAGGTCACTTAATGGCCATCACACGTCACGGTATCAACAGACAAGAAACTGGTGCCTTAGCTAGATGTTCCTTTGAGGAAACTGTAAGTTTTGTATACCAATAAAAGTAGTTGTAAGCTTTGTTATGTTGTGTTGTTTAATATTTAGTAAAGATATTTGAATGAACTGCAGGGATTTTTGTAAAAAGCACTTTGTGTTGCATACAGTTTCAAGCAATAAGATAAATGTATAAGATTGAAAGCTGCTTTTGTGACCTCCATGGCTGATTGGCAAAAGTCTTTTGAGTTCTTTTGTGCGAGACAGATCTACTGAGGTGCCAACTTATAAAATAAATAATGCATTGAAGAGCACCTGAGGTCTACCTCCACAATGATCACCAGTGGTGTGACTTAAACACCCTAAATAGAAAAAAAAAGCTACTTGGTTTATAGTCGAAGATACATTATATATTGTAGTTTCAAACATTTTATGAAGCTAAACATGATGATTCTGAGGCTTGTACTTTATTGTAAGGATACAACTGTTGTTAATGAGGCTTGCTTTTTGCTTCTTTTCATCATTTGCATTACTGTAAAACATCTTCAAGTAATTAAAAGGGAGATTATACGTGATAGTTATGCTGAACTGTTAAATATAATTTAAGGTTGATATTTTGATGGAAGCAGCAGCCCATGCCGAGCATGATCCTATGAAAGGTGTATCGGAAGCCATTATGTTGGGACAGTTAGCTCGTATTGGTACCGGATGTTTTGACCTACTTCTAGATGCGGAGAAATGTAAATATGGTATGGAGATACCGACTAATGTAGGAGCTGGCATGATGGGAGGAGGTGAGATTATTATATCTGTTTCCTTATCTATAACTGTAACTGGAATGTTTGATTTGAAACAGCTTACCTTTAGTGGTCTTTTTGTAACATTGTAATTTGGAATATAGTCTATATACTTGGCTAAATATGCAAGGTTGATAACTATGAATTATTTCACCATTAAGTGTCGATTCCTGCTAGAGGTGGTTAATTATCTTTAACTTATTTGAATGCTTACCATTCATCTGTTTATGGTTTTAGTGGGGTTCTACTTTTGTGTTTGAACCTGCCTCGGCTTAATATAGATTTTCTACTGTTTAATCTCGATAGTGTGAATTAAACTTGAAATCAAAACCCAAAGATAAAGTTCAATTTGATAAAACGGAGGTAATTTATGTTAGATTTCTCGCTTTTTATGTAAAAAGCCACTTTATTCTGTAATTCAGTATAGAATGTCATTATTTTGATTTAATTTTCAGTTGGAACAGGAATGTTCTTTGGTGCCGGAGCCAGTCCTACACAGGGTATGTCACCTCAGATGACTCCATGGCAACAGAGTGCTACACCTGGATACGCCAGTGCTTGGTCACCTGGTATTGGTAGTGGTATGACACCAGGTGCTGCAGGTTTCTCGCCTTCCGCTGCTAGCGAAAGTGGATACAGTCCGGGT
Organism: Ruditapes philippinarum; assembly: GCF_026571515.1. Classification (NCBI taxonomy): domain Eukaryota; kingdom Metazoa; phylum Mollusca; class Bivalvia; order Venerida; family Veneridae; genus Ruditapes; species Ruditapes philippinarum. The sequence goes on along the minus strand of NW_026853497.1, from coordinate 154,754 downwards.
TACAGTCCAGCTTGGTCACCACAGCCAGGTTCACCCAGCTCACCCTCCAGTCCATACATACCAAGTCCTAGAGGAGCAATGTCGCCAAGTTATTCGCCGACTTCACCGTCGTACATTCCAAGTTCTCCTGCTATGTCGGGTGGCGGAACACCACAAAGTCCAGGTTATTCACCTACAAGCCCGTCATACAGTCCAACAAGTCCTGGATATTCACCAACGTCACCAAATTATAGCCCAACTTCTCCCTCTTATTCACCAACAAGTCCTTCATACAGCCCAACAAGCCCATCATACTCGCCGACATCACCGTCGTACAGCCCAACATCACCAAGTTACAGTCCAACAAGTCCAAGTTACTCCCCAACATCCCCAAGTTACAGCCCAACTTCACCATCCTACAGCCCAACTTCCCCTTCATACAGCCCAACAAGTCCAAGTTACTCCCCAACAAGCCCCTCTTATTCACCAACGTCACCAAGCTACAGCCCAACATCTCCGTCATACTCCCCAACATCACCAAGTTACAGCCCAACAAGTCCTAGTTACAGTCCTACAAGCCCAAGCTATAGCCCAACTAGCCCTAGCTATAGCCCTACAAGTCCAAGTTACAGCCCAACATCACCAAGTTATTCACCATCTTCACCCAACTACAGTCCATCTTCCCCGTCATACAGTCCATCAAGTCCTAGCTACTCGCCCAGTAGCCCTAACTACAGTCCAAGTAGTCCAAGCTATTCACCAAGTAGCCCTAGCTACTCACCGAGCAGCCCTAAATATAGCCCACAGTCGCCATCATACAGTCCAACAAGTCCTAGTTACTCGCCGTCTAGCCCCAAATACAGCCCAACATCTCCAAGTTATTCTCCAACGAGTCCAAGTTATTCCCAAGTTCTCCACAATACAGTGTTACATCTCCCTCGTACAGTCCAGGCTCTATTAGTGACAGGGGCTCTCATAAGTACAGCCCCAGCTCACCACAGTACAGCCCAACTTCCCCAGCATACTCCCCATCAAGTCCGCAGTATTCACCCCCAGCAAGTCCATCGTACAGCCCGTCAAGTCCCCAATATTCCCCAGCCTCCCCATCGTACAGCCCGTCAAGTCCCCAGTATAGTCCATCAAACACTGGGTATACACCGACAACTCCGAAATATCCCCCGACTAGTCCGACATATAGTGCTGCAGATGATGATAGTGACATGGAATAAAGTTTTGTATATTCGTCATCACTTTAAACAGCATCAGTGTATAATAATAGTTCATTATTATCATCATCTTGACACAGAAATGGGCTACTTCAAAATGTCAAACAATAACATTGTGTTACATTGTGTTTAAATTATGGCAGAAGTTTCAAGGATACTTAAATCTTGGACACATATCATCATTATATAGTGTTGGAATATCATATGACTTGATGTTGACATTGAAATTGGATAAGACTTGTGTATATACTTCATCACTTTAGACAATAATAATGTATATATATAGAAGAGTTACTCTGTAAAATCAAACAGAATTTTGGTAGAAGTCTCGGGGATTTTTGCGCCTATGACGATGATAGTAATAGTCCTTGGAAAGTTTGTATGAAAAAAGTCAAAGGGATGAAATAACTGTACATACAATGTACATGTATTGTGTAAATAAGTGTGTAATAAAGGCATGAGAAGAGGGATATATTTTTAAGAGAAGACTAAATAGTGTACATGAATATATTTTTATTGTACATTTTAAAAGATGGAAGTGTGAATGATTTGTACATGTGTATAAATGTTTTGAGGTTAGAAATAAGTTCGTATAAAATGTGCTTTTGTTACAAGAAGTACATATGATACTGCAGTGTGTGTGTTACGTTTTAAACTTGAATCGATTCATATGTATACTACATTTTGTAATTATGCAATATTTTGTGTAAAGTGTTAAGTACTTGCTATGCAATATTTTACTTACATAGATACATTTCATCCAAAGGACCGCAAGTTATAAATAACTTAGTATATGAATGTTGGTCTTTATTGTCTTCTTTGTATACAAGTAAATAGTGTTTTGATGCTATTACATTGTATTATTTATTGTACAAAAAATTAATAAAACAGATTTTGTTACCTTGATAATCGATGGGTAATGAATTTAGTTACATGTACAAAGTTAATGCTTTGTATAAGGTAAATATAAAGTGAATGGGTCTGAATGCCTTTTTGTCTCATGGGTCTGAATGGCTTTTTGTCTCATTATTTAGATTACAAGTTTTCAGATTTTTTCATGTACAGTCAGCACTTTATATAATAAATAATGTTATAAACGTTAACTTTAAAAAAGTGCAAAATTTCATTTGTATATATTCATAATACATTCTATCATTTTTGATTTCATTATTACCATTGTATATTATATCATTTCATTTGTAATGGTGAATATCATTTATTTTCATGTTAATCATGTGTTCACAGTCATGTGCATAAATAATGATCTAATACAAAACATTTGTCAGTTTTGTGGAATTATTTTTTTTGCTCTTTTTTCAGTTTATATACTTTTGATTTATTTTCATTCATGTAAGTAATGTTTTATACAAAAAAAGGAAACAATTTAAAGTTTTGATCATCTGCATATAAAAAAGTTCTTTAATTATCATTTATCATGAAAATTTGGGTTAAAACATTTAAAAAACGTAATAAAAAAAGATCTTTAGTCAACATTGTCATGAAAATCGGGGTTAAATAATTTTAAATGTAACTTTAGTGCATCTAGCTCATGATTAGTTCTCTCTTATTTATTTATTTTTTGGCCTAATTAATGGTTTAGTGGTATTTAATTGAGACATATTAAGTTTGATTGGGGAAAATGTAGCAGTTATTTAAGTAAAGTCATATGGATTTGTGTTTTACTGAAGTAGGATTAATTTATATGTTTGTGATATTGAGAAGAAGAGGTGAACGAGTTTCATTTTAACAGGGATTGTATCTCTTACGGGCTATATTATGCCTTATGATGCATACATATATGTTACATTTTTACTTTGGAAAAGTTGTCATTAGTAAGCCATCACAGATTGATTAATTTTTGAAATTAAAAAAAAATATTTAGAATATGAGCATGTACATTGTCACTAGATATTAACTAGACTTTTTAACTAGTTGAATATTGCAATGTCATTCACGAAGTTGTTACTCCATTTCAAATGAGTATTTCATGGTTTCAACTTTTGAGATATTTTTCCAATCATAATAATAGGTTAATTTTGAGCACTCAAGGTGACTGTGCATTTCACATTTCAACACTTAAGAGTCTTGTAAATTTTATGTTGGCTTTCTTTTCACGATACATTGTATTTTTAAGCCATTTGTATGTTTACGCCAAGGGTTTTCTATGGAAAAGTTTATTGCGTCATAATCAGTGATTTAATAACAGAACTATGGACATTAAAAGGAGAATGATTTAATATTAATGATTGGTTGTGTTTTGTTCTGCTTAAAAAATTGTTACAAACATACCCTATGGAGAAAATAATAGTATATTATTTAGTTATATATGAAACAATCTTGATATAAGTTCTCAAAATTATACACTGTGTTAAACAATCCAACACTTATTTCTGTGTTATTACAAACTTGTTTAAAATAAAAGTGGAAAATTTCAAGAATTTGTTTTCATTTCAGTTATTGAAATATTCATTGTTCAAGATAGGGATAACAGTTAAGTCCTGTATCAGACTGATGTTATTCGAACCAAGGCATGATAATAACTGTATGCTTGGATAGGCTATTAACACTGGAAAAAAATTCTTGAATGACACAAATATTGGATTTTATTAGCTTGACTAGCTTACGGAACGTCGGTGGTTCTACTCGGGTGCCCGTTCGTGCCTGAAATAATGCACGGAAGGGCACCTGAGGTCTTCCTCCACCAGTAAAGCTGGAAGTCTACTGTGTCGATGTGACGTAAAACCCAAAACAAACTTATTATTAGCTTGAAATAATTTAAGCTATTTAGGTGCTGCAATCGCCATTAGAAAACTAACTTTGTTTATATATATTTATAATTTTGAAAATTGCAAAATGCTCCCAATAAGACGAAATGTCTGCCCAACACACACACCTACCTTTAAGGTCAAGGTCACACTGACGTTAAAGTTTAATATGGTCAGTTACAGGGTACATTTTGTGTCCAGGCCATACCTTTTTCATAGATCTAGAGACTTCGAAATTACTTGGCACAAATGTTGACAATAATAAGACAATGTGCACAACACTCGAACACTTATCTCCAAGGTCAAGGCCACACTTAGAGGTCAAAGCTTAACATTGTCTTTTATAGGTTATGTCCATTATTTTTATATTGTTGAAGGTATTTTGAAATAATTTTGTTCACAATAATGGGACCATATGTCGTGTGCAACACCCAGATTCCTACCTTCAATGTCTAGGTCACACTTGGGTGCCAAAGCTTATCATGGTCTGTTCTAGGCTATATTTTATGTCAGGTATATAACCTTTTCATCAATCAAGGGATTTAGAAATAACTTGGCATAAATGTTTACAATAAGAGGACGATCGACATGTCAAACGAATCACCCAGACCCCTACCTCAAAGGTGAAGGTAACACTTGGAGGTCAAAATTAACAGACACCTTTTGGGACAACGATTTTATTATCTGATTCACATAACAAACAAACAGTAGTGGTCGCTGTGCTAAACAATTTATATATTGAAATGTGTTGATTAATGATAAAAGTAACCATTGTCTATATCAGCACATTATCTGTTCAAATCTGTACAAATGCATTTTCATTTTGCAATAAATTTAATACTTAGGCACAAAAAAACTTTTAAATGAATTTCAGATTTTCTTTTCTGTATTAAACTAAGAATAATTGGTACAAGTTTTCAGGCATTCCTGGGATATTGCCAGATTTTGGTAGGACAGTAATGCCCTTCTCTAAAGCAAAATTAATGTAATAACAGGCTGTCAACCAATTCCTATATTCCTATAAAACTCCTATATTTTGGGTCTGAATCCTATATTTTAAAAAACCTCCTATTTTTCCTACATTCTCCTATATTTTGAATATTTTTCCTATATTTTTTTAAAAAGTATATTGCCGAGGAATTCAAAGAGATTTAAATTTTGGTACTGCTTTTGGCCTTTTGTATTTTACAGGTAAGAGAATGTGAATGCCTGCATCAGCATCACATTACTATGCTCAAGGCTGCTGTGCTCCACATAGCCATCTGCATGGTCACCATGAAAAGCAGTGCATCAGTATGTCACATTTATTTCAGGTTACCATTCAGATGATGGTCATGCATTGCTGTATCTTTCCGCTGATGCTGTGGTTTAAAGCTAATGCAGGCTGTCCAGCATCACTAAAATTCCTAAAAAAGTGAAAAATTCGAAGGGAATTCCTAAAAATGCCCTATTTTTTCACTGAAATTCCTAATTATTTTTATCTTTTGTACTAAACATACTTAATTATAACTTGTAACCCTATAAACATAACTCAAAGTCGATCATGTTTTGAACATTGTCAAAAATGATTTGGCCATGATTTGCCAACTCAAAATTGATGACATTGAAATGGTTTCGTTTAAACTAAAAGTTACTTTGACTATGTCAGTAACAATGCTATTTCATAATCAAAGCAGTTGTTGATAATCATGTTGACAGTTAACAGCAAAAACACTACCATATCATTGTCCTGAAACTTAAATCATAACCATAAGAGTCCACTTATTCTGGAATATTTTGACACTGCTTTGCCATCTCCAGATATCTTGAATTTAATGTTTGTTCATTTTATCCAAATTTCTGAAGTGGTCCATTTGTATCGTATCATATTTGAAAATGATCATTATGAAGCTGTTGTAACACAATCTTAATTAAAAACATGTATAAATAGTTGTCAAAAATTAATGCACAATTTGTTTACTCACAACTCTTTTATTTAAATCTGCATAATATCAAAACAACATTGTAAAGTACTGAATGGGTTAACATAGACTTTGAAAAATTAATTCTTTCCCTCATACTTATTTATTCTGTTCGTATCTTTGTAGGAGAAATTGCTTATTTTGCCACAAAGTTATCAATTTCATTCAGTTCTTGTTCTTTCATTCATATGGTGCAATTTAGGAAAGGCAGACTCATATAATTAATCATGAATGAAAACTCCTATTTTTTTGCCTTAAAATGGTCCAAAAACTCCTATATTTCATGCTAAAATATTCCTATATTCCTCCTATATTTTGGATAAGACCTGGTTGACAGCCTGTAATAATTATACTGCTAAACTCGGAGTTTTCATGTTATCTGACATTTTGAACCTGTACCAGTGGAATTTAATGTTTCAGAAAACACAAATTAGTTAATAATTTCAAATGTCTACATTTTCTTCAATAACATATTCACTCCTAAAGAAAATGTTAATAAAACGTCACTGCTTACAAATCTGTGCTTCGAAACCAAAGTCGCTACGATTTCAGCCAGTGTATGACATTTAAAATTGAACTGGGTTACAGTAGTTAACATTAATCATGATAAAAAGAATGCAACCAAAATATCAAATATATTTCGCGAATGTGAATTCACAAAAAAACTATATACATTTATAATAATATTATATAAATTATAGACATATAATGCTAATACAAGTCAAAGTCAAAAAGACGGTTTTCACATTTGGGGTCTGTATACTTAAAACAAAACATCATGCACAAAAGTGTTGCTATTACAAAACCATACAATTCCTCTATTTGAAATTGTCATTCCTTCCAAATATTTACATCCCTACCAACGACGTGGTTTATATCTGCCCACCTATTTAGAATCACCTATTTATGACCATGCAGGTCTAGAAGCTGAAGAAAAAAATATATATAATTTATTCAACTCTTCACATTAATCATTCGTTTTTTTCTACTACACCCACGTATAAGACAAGAGCACTTAACAAGACTGTGACAGTTAAAAGTGGAATGCTATAACTTACAATATTAACGATAAATTGTATCAATATCACAGCCATTAAAATACTGACAAATCTGATTATCTAATGAAATTTTACATGGCATTATGCAAGGTTTGTAAATAATAAAAGAAAATAAAGCGGTATTAGTTGCCTTTTTTAATCGAAATGAATATTTTATTCGGCAGCTTATTAACGGAAAAATATAGACATTACAAGTAAAGGCGGTATTTTTTTAATAATGAAATAATTGATTTAATTAGAATAAATACCATATTCCGCCGGTAGCGGGGTAGCAGTCGCGGCAATACGAATGGCGTCAAAGCTCTGAAATACGTACAGTTTGATATAACCAGTATTTCATATCCTACAAATCTTGATCAAATGGAAAAAAAAATCCACAAAAAAAAAAAAAAAAAATAATAATAATAGAAAAAACACATGGCTGCTTACCATTTATTGAACTTACAACGAGGAAAGTTATATCCGCTTTTGGCAATGTGTATTCAAAGATGCAAATATTTATTTACCCCAGTTTTACGTCTGCTTGGAAACGTCATCTCGGCGTCTGAACCAGTTCTGGTCGTAGACCAGCGCCGTCTCTTCTCGTAAAACTTCTTCCGGATCTATAATTGTAGCAGAAGTTGGCCAGACATAAACATATGAGATTGAAAAAAAGAAAATTAAAGAAGTATACAGTAATGAACAATGTAAAGTACATCTATATCTACTCACAAAAAGTTGCAATAATGAGATCTATAGACTATAGTCACAAACAATGGCAATAATGAGGAATCCTGAAACAGAAATCGGATCAAAAATTATTGAATGCAAAAGCTTCAATACAATCTGAACCCTTTGAGAAAAAGAATAAATCAATAACTAACAGCTGACCTGTCAACTGACCTACTTTTTGATAAGACAATTCCAACATTTTTGTTTGAAACGGGAAGGAAGGTATATAAAGTAAATAAAGACATTTTCGCGTACGGCAAATTTCGCGATTTTGGCGGCAATATAATATATCATTATGGTTATTGATACCATAGTTTTACCTCTTCATTGCAAATACAATGGAGGAAGAAGATACACATTCCCTGGACGGTGTTGAAGATGACAAAGAAGTAATGAAATACGACACTGAACGGCACCAACAAGCTCAGTATCCACGTGACACCTAGCAACGGTAACAACGTCATCATAGCTCGTAGACTACCTCTAAACAAAATAATATTTCTCTGTTAAAGCAATGAGAATATTCATAGCGGAAGACTGGATTAGTCATTATACCGTGACACATAATATCTTAAAGCTGCATGCCTCCAGATGAGCAAAACTACTTAAAGAGAACCAAACTTGGAGAAAATGTTCAAAGATTTTAAGAAAAGTAAAAATAATCAAAATTTAAGCAATGATTTACATGTTTTGTGCGAATAATGACTGATTTTGCAATATTTATCACAATATTTTACCGTGGGACTTACACAGTAAGGGATATTTTTACAATATTTTGACATATTTTTTGGTAATTTACATTGATTGTAACCGCCGTTTGCAATGTGTAAATTATTCTTTGTTCACTTCAAGATTTTTACTTTAAAACATTTTCAGAATTTACATGAAAATTAGCGCAGTCTAAAGACATGCTACTGACTTGTCCATCTTAATATTTATATCTAAACATAACCATTCAGCATATTTTGGTTAAAATATCACAATATAATAATGACTGAACGGAAAAGTGCAGACCATGATCAGGCGGTGAGAGTCTTAACCTGCATTGGTCCCACGGGTAAAATCAGTTGCCCACTGCAGGTTTAGGGTTAAATAAATAATATATTATAGTGCAGTCACTGCAGTGTATGGAATATTCAATTTCACAAAACACAATTACTACATTATTGGAATACCACTTATATTATTTGTAAGAACTTCTGACTGTTATGAATTGCATGTCACTTTGTTACTTTGAATTACCAAATGGATTTACATGTATTTCTATGCAACACAAAGTTTCATATTATAAATGGGGAGAAATATCGTTATAATTGCTAGGGAAAATCTTTAAGAAGAGGGTATAGTCTTATAAATGCCCTACGTTTTTGAAACAAGACATTATTAATGACATACCTCAACCTGGCAGCTTCAGTCTTCTCAGAATTTGCTCTTAGTGTTAGGAAACATTTGATGACCAGTCCCATTACTCCAATGTTCAGCTAAAATATTTGATATGTATTCAGTGTAATATTGAGTTGGCTGTTAATTAATTGTGTTATATTTTACATGTATTATGTACATGAAAATATAAAGAAATTTGTCTGTCTTAGACTAATACACTTATACTACACAGCGTTATTTTTAATTATTAAAAAAAACAACACAACGAAACATGGTTTGAAAGTGCATGTTTATGAGGTCTGTAAAATGGTTAAAGCCTCTGATTTGGAGTCACTTGCATCTTTACTGCCACAGGTTCGAATCCCGCTAGGATCTATATGAAGGAAATTATCCAGCTAGCTTCATAATGGAATTCGGCGGTTTTGCTCTGGTGTTCGCTCGTGCTGTAAATAATTCACAGAGTCTTCCTTCACATATAAAGCTAGAAAGACACCAATGTACATTAAAAATGACGATCTGTCAAAAAATGCTTATATATATCTGGGTGAATACTGAAAAGGTGACCATACCACTACAATGACCAGCATTGGTCCGAGGAACGCCCAGATTAATCCATCATCTATTGACAACCAGCAACTGAATATAGAGAACATATTTCAATTCAAAAATGCAGTTATACTGTTGCTTAGCAATAACGAAATAAATAGTATAAAAGCTTAACAAAATGCTCGTACTGAATGCAAATTCCTTTCGTTCATGGAGTTTCGTCAGCATAATTTCATTGATCAGTGTATGTCATGTATTTTAAGTATTGATATAACAATATTTCATATATTTCTATTAATTTTGTTTTTACTACAACTTTACAATGCTATTGTTATAAACCTGTATTGGGGTCCACTGCCGTAATCCGGAAAGCGCGCTGCCAGGGATATTACGACAATGATCAGCGGGAGTCCCCAGCCAAACAGGAAGTACTTGACGCGCATGTCACGATGATGGAATATACCCTTCGTACAGCAGAGATAGAGTGCTATACCTTCAACCATCATCCACGTAAATGATGCCATGAACAGGAAATGTAACAGAATAGCCACAACTTTACACGCCATCTACACCATGGTGAAATAAAACAAGTGATTTATAAAATTTATTGGCTAAAATAATGACGCCAGCAACTCTTATACTTCATCCATATTTTTATATTTACCATTTTACTTAAAAAGCGCAATTATTCCAAAACATGCTTACGTTACTATTCTTACTTGTACCATTTCCGTCATAAAACCATTGTCTATTTTCATGTTGTAAATAAGACTTTGAAACAAAGCTCGGAGCCAAACAAAATATTTCCAGTTTTCGTTTACCATATGAATTATGGATTATTTGTTTGAATTATTATTGTACATAGTCTTATGTTATTTTTTCTTGGTCATATTCTATTAGTATATAATTGTAAATGGCCAAAGGCATATTTTTACCGATTGTTGAATTAAGATTGATTGATTGATTGATTGATTGATTGATTGATTGATTGATTGATTGATTGATTGATAGAATTTTTAATTCTTATGAAATACAAGTGATAATGGCTCTTGTAATGCCGGAGTATCAACCAAATAATCCTCCTTACAAAATGGTAGTAGCGAATTGAAACATACATTTTTTTTTTAATTGTAAGAGATTATCATTACATACAGCGTATCTGTGGGCATCCCCTGAAGCAACAAACACAATTTGACCTAGCAACAACGCCAGAGATAGGTTAGCATGGATCATTATCTTCTCGTTTGTCAACATTCTATAATGATACATAATTAATATTCCTTATTTAAATATACATTACTCTGCTATTGGTATAAATCGGATAATTTTGAAAAAAAAATAGTATATAAGTTATTCATCAGTTAATTATAACTGCAGCATGCGCAATCTCGAAAAATAATGTGGAGCATGACTTGGGTTTTCAAACCCCTCATAAAAGGCGCAAACTTAATATAACTGACGGAAGGTAAAAACGGCTCATTTCCCAGCTATTCATCGCATCGCCAAGGGATACTGTTGGTGTTATAAATGACTGGTGAACGAGGAAAAAATGTAACAATCCAAAGACATTATGTATTAGATTTAATTAAATGAAGGTAACAGTATGAAACCATTTCCAAATTTCCAACCAAATAATTATTAACTAACTTAATATTTTCATAAAGAAGTTTTTATCTCGGACACCTTTAGAGAGTTACCTGTGTATTAAAATGCCTATAATTTCTTTCTATACAATAAGGAACAGTAAAATTACGGTTAAAATACACTGACAGACATGTTAATAAAAATGATTGATTGACTAATAAATAAATAAATAAATAAATAAATAAATAAATAAATAAATAAAAATCACTAAGAAAATAGTGACAAATGATAATGATGGAATAGTAAAATGGTTACATACTTGAGATAAATGATTGATTGAACATATAAAAACTACAAAAACATACTAAGGAAATAGGATGGGAATAGTAAAATGGCCACCTACTTGAGATATATATAGCAAATTAACGTCATAGCTAGACATGCTATAGATAAACTACATCCAACAGTCGTTAGTGTAAACAACGCTTGCTGGCTTTGTAGTGAAATCTGAAAATATATCGTTTGGAAAAAATATACTTTTGATATAAACTCTACCAAACATATAAGAAATGTGATTTTTTATCCACACTTTAACAAATTTGACAAATGAAACACGACATATGTATAATTGTATACAGTTATAGAGAAATCCAGGACTACAACAGAGAAACCGATATTTGTTGTTGCTGTTGTTGTTGCTGCTACTGTTGTTGTGTTGCTATCCGTACATTACTAAAAATAAAATTGATTGCAGTAAAATTACTGAAAGGTTTAGAATTTATTGGAAAAAAAAGAGAAAAAAAGCTACTGAGATAAAAAAGAAATACTCAATATACATACCTGTTTAACCGATCTCTGTACTTAATCACATAATATGAAATATAAATGAATAAATCAAAGAAACAAACAAAAAATGAATACATCGCACTTGTGTATTATACTGATTTTGAAAAAAAGAAGAAAAGAATAATAAATTCTAACTCACGTTTTCAGTTTCTACATACATGACGAGTATGGCAAAGTTGGTCAGATGATCACATGTACATTTTGTATGGGTGGTATTTTTGGAGACAACACTGCACCCTGACGAGGACCACTTCCTGCAATAAATACGCGGCAACAGACGACACAAATCTCAAATATAAACATTGATACTAAGAGGATATTTTTTTTCTTTTGTGTGAAATATGAAATATATTTTTCACGAAATGATTATGATAAAATGCCATATAAAGGCGAGTGAAATATTAAGAATTTTATCATGTTAAGTGAAAATATATTCCATATCTCTAAAATAATAACCTTTTAATTTAATTTTACCTTTGCATGGGCAATTGATTATTTATAGTTGCGTGATGCGGTTTGAATTCAATTTATCACAGCAATCTTGAACAGTTTCCGATTATGAAATGAATCCATGAAAGAGAGAAATATCTGAGAAAGTAGTCCCAAATATGAATATGAGTTTTCACTCCGCCCACTTTAATATTTATTTTTCATATTTGTTTTTCACAAATATGATAATATTTGTTTGATATAACACCATATTTCATGAGTAAAATTTTTTTTCAAGACGAACAGCGTTCTCTTCTAAGTTATATTTTACTACTGTTATACATGTATTTAAAAGTATTTATAATTAGGGTGACATACCTAAATAAGTATTGTACACCTGTACACATTAAATACACGTGATATTCATCGTACTATCAAGTCCTTAAAGATCCATTTAGCCTAGGAAAAACGTTCTCCTTATTATTCAAGTCTTTTATTTTTTGGTGTCCTGTGTTTTGCATTTTTGGCAGTTATTACGGTAAAGCCTAAGACGATTTATAATAGAAGTCAAATACTTCTTTGTTTACATTTTGCTACCGTAATCACAAATTTTAGCAATATCAGCAATACTTATTTAATGTTATAAGCATCTAATATGTTCTATATCTATATTTGACCTTTCTAATGAAAGGAAAAATCCATTTCAGAGGCTTTTATTAATGTGCCTCAAAAATTCACAACTAAAATATAAAATAAAACATACTTTTTTCTTTAAATATTTTTAGCATATTTTTCTATATTTACCTTCTAGAAAAATCCCAGAATGTACACATTCGCTTTTGCTCCTTCTTGTTCTTAATAGAAAGAAAATAAATAATTTAAAAGTAATAGCATGTACTTGTAATAGTGTGCATAATAAAACTAAATTCATTTAAAGTACACTTGTGATATGAAATATAATAAAATCTTAAATAAGATTTTTATACGTAATTATATTATAATTGCACTCACCATTTGTACATGTGTTTTCATGTCAAACGTTATTGCATCTTTTTTCCTTATTGTCGCATGTTTTGTTTCATTACCTGCAATTATAAGTCGGACATTATATTAAAGCTACGTGCCTCCAGATGAACCAAAATATTTCACGAAATTCCAAGTTGAGAAAAATGTAAGAAGGAAACTTTAAGGGAAAAAAAATTCAACATTCAAGTAATTATTTACATGCTTTGTGCGATTTATGATTGATTTTGTAGAATTTAACACCGTGTTTCTTCTGCGTGATTAACGCAGTAAGGGCTATTTTTGCATATTTTGACCTCCTTTTGATAATTTACGCGGATTGTAATTAAGTGTCGTTTGCAAAGTGTAAATAACTTTCTTTGTTTACTTCACAATATTTCCCCTTTAAATGCATTTTCAATACATGTATTTCACAAAAATAAGCATGAATCTGGAGGCATGCTGCTTTAAGTCAATATAGAATTAATGTCAAATGTACATTTGAGCATAGGGACATTTCACTGTTTTCTGCCACGTTATTAAGATAATTTAACAATAACACAATCACCTCGCTTAAAAAGGGATTTTAGCCTGAAATTAAAAACTATTTTTTTTTCATATTCATTTTCATTTTTCATTAATTTACCTTGGATAGTTTGGACAGTTACGGAGACTACAGTGCTCGTCAAATATTTGTTACTGGCTTTCACAAAACTACCCATTTTCTTGTACGCAATAGTTGATACGCGAAATCCTGAAACAGACAAAAATACACTAGTCAATGAGAATATTTCAAGAAATTCACAATTTAAAAATCGTAATAGTCAAAACAGCAAACCTTGGAGGTCATCCAACATGGCTAAATTAAGATTGTTTCCAGGTTGAATTCAATTAAGCCTGTTCATTGGGTAGCAGTGAATATAGCAAGCTACCGCTAAAGCCTGCCCCACACCCTGCACTGTTATGAGCAAAAATAGAAATGGCGAAATTTAAAAGTAAGAAACATCAACAGATGTGTTCTTACGATGATGATCATGGTTCCTTCAGAAGATTTCGTGCCATTCAATGATTAGTTGTGTTAAGTCCACAAGGCAAAGAATAAATGTGTTTTTCCTTAGATCTAAATCAGGAAAGAATGAGTAGAACTAAATAAAATGAGGGGATACGGTGATAAAACTGGTATGCGGTGTTGAAGCATGTGTATCTCAAATACCTGTCAAATGTTAAAGGGACACTGAGGCTTTTTTGACATGACAGGACTGGGAATATTTTTTCGATATTAATGTACCATTTGATGAAGGTCTTGACCAATAGCTTGTGTGCAAAATTTCAGATCATTTGTTCACGCCGCATTATTATTTTTATTTTGAAAAATGACACAAAATTCAAAAACGTTGCCACGCTTTTCACTCTAACCGGGCTACTAAAAACACAAAAATACGATTTTCAGTAAAAATACTTCCGATTATATTTCCTTATTATTATTTGTTCATCTCTCTTCGGAGAGGTATATAAGAAGTTCGAATGTAATGGTTTTTTAAGCATTTGGACCTCAGTGGAGTTCCTTTAATAAATAAAGAACACTAAGAAATATATACTCGACTTACTCGTACTAATTTGAATTATGTATTACATGGTTTAATCAATTATACACTTGTACCTGTGTTATCTTCTGCTTCAAAGATAGATTTGATGAGTTTTATATGGGTGTCTGTATGAGGATGGTCAACCTCAAGGGACACATCAGATGCCCTCCGTCCTGAAGGTTTCACTATCCGTGAATATAATACTAAAAAGATGAAAAAATAAATGTGTGTGTGTGTCTTTTTTTTTAAAGCAATGTGTCATTTTCATGCCATAATATTATATATTTTTATTAGAGAAAAATATCGTTTAAATTTACATTATTAGACATCTTTCTGTGCTAAACATGCTTAATACTTATTTGTCTAACCTTAAACAGTTTTTCAAGTAAATTAAAATAATTTATCTGTAATGGATGAGAATGTAAAACATAAGCTATGACTGCAATGTCATCAGACTTTTAAAATAATGAAACATAAAAGGAAATACCTAACTTATCAGTGGTAATGGAGAGTTCTGCTGTTGATGCGGGGAACCTTGTTACAAGATCTTCACCAACACTCATTATGTCCGAGAATAGGTCTTTCTAGAAGTAAAAAATAGCACGTGATTATAATAGCAACTTGTTAAAAATTCCTGTATTTTTGTTTTATATGATATAATAGATTTTTTTAAAGTAGACAGTTAAATGATTTTAATGATTATTTATCACTTTGAAATGTTATCATAACATTATGTTGGAATTCTTCATAGTACAAAGGCCATGTATCTTGATTAATTATTGCAAGTATTATAAAGTACTGCTAAATTCCTATCCGTGCAGGCGATTGACTTTGATTTGAAAACGAAAATCCCTTAAAGCAGCCTTCAGGTTTTATTTAGCCTTTAGAAAAGCTGAATGCCGCTTTAACCTGCCGACCTTCTGAAATATATCCATTCGTCCAGCGCAGGTGAAGATCTTGGTCTCTACTGTTCTCCACTATTCAGTGAGTACTTATTTTAAAAGTCTGCTCTAGAAATGACCAATGGGTCAAGATCAAAGATCGACAAGTCAATTTAAGTTATATTTATGGAATACCTTTAATTGTTCTGTTTCAGCCGTTATCTGTACGTCGCCTGTAGCTATCCCTACGGTTTCTGCAAACACCTTACAAGCATTGAAATAAAATACAGAATTAGTCAGCCCTATATAGAAACTAGTAAAGAGCCCGACCAGCCTTCTTGAAGTCTGACCAGGCTCTATTGATTATTATGATGTAGCTCATAAAGTTCATTTTTATACAATCTATAACGAAACATTCCCTGCGGTTTGATTTAGAAGAATTGTATTATACATTTATAAAATAACAACATGTAAGTATAGCAATGTTACATGTCACCAGAAAAAGCTACAAACGTTGTGCTCTTTTCATTGATATACTTAATCATATATATATAGTAGAAGAATAACTTAATATTTCCTTCTAGATTTTCAAAAAATGACATCCATACATCTGTTTTTTTTCCTGCAAAAATACACAAGGGGTAGGTTAGAGGAATAAAGTATTGAAACAGTACGATATAATATTCCATATCTTTTTCCAAAATGAAAAAGGCTTTCATAAGCGAGAGCATTCAAGAAAAGCTACGAATGTATTCAAATTACATGTTCGTTCCTAACTACATTCTTCTTAATATGTAAGAAACTTTGTATACCATTAATGTGTTATTGTCGACCTGCTGCTCATGTTTCAATGTGTTCAATATTCTGCTTATATTTTCCAGTTCTTCTATCTCATGGTGATACTTGTCTATTAGGAGAGAATACGGTTGTACCTGTATATGGAATATAGGGAGAGATGTATCTGTATATAAAACATACTGATGTTTGGTTGGGTTTTGAGTCACGCTTGCAGTAGTGGTGGCATGGTTGGCGGCTTTCAAGCTTCTATAGGTAAAAGAGACGTGAGTTGCCCCTCCGTTATTTCAGGCTCTACCACATACTTAGTAAAACCACCAATCTCCCGTAAGCTTCAAATACTGATGGCTACCATGACATATGATAATATTGTTTAAGAATATTCAAGTTTAAGTTTATTAAAGTTATTTTCGAATTTATTAGCGGTGCAAGTTTCTTTAATTCATTTTTTAAAAAGCCTTTTACCCTTTGCGATATGCAGAACTATAAGGCCACAATGGTACATACGATTAATTAATTGGTTTAGTGATAGATATATATGTATATGAGAAAAAAATGGATGGTAAATGCATGAACATGAAACAACATCTCTAAAATGTAGTGTTCAAAACCCATATTGCACATTGCTCCAACATACATGTATATAGGCTTTGATAGGAAATATATGGTGTCGACTTTCACATCCAAAGATGAATTATCACAACAAACAATATTTCAAAATTGCTATGATAAAATTATCATGATTCAATGATGTCAGAGAAAATGCTCTCTCCACCACCCTCCCCCACCAACTTTGTCTTATACAATATCATTATGAAATTAAAACGAAGAAGTATTAAAAAGCAGATTAAAATATAAAGATCTACTAACCGAACCGCTGTTAATTCCTGAAATTTGAACTCTTCCGTGAAATATTTTGTCCGTGTTCGCGGTCTGGAATTTAGCTTCTCTAACTGGAGTTCCATGTGTTATGTTGTGATGCTGATTTTTACTATTGTTACCATAGTTACCAGACATGTTTGTTGTGCTCGGCAAATCTGTAGTAACTAGTACCTCTTTAGAGATATTAGGTTTGGATTTTTCGAAGATTTCAGATAAAAGTGTGGAAAAATTGGTTATTCGTGTACCATTTCCATCGGGTATTACCATCAACTCTCCTAAATCTACTTCCGTTGGCTCGGTGGTTTGTTTGTTTGCTGTTAGGCCCCATTGGTCACTGCTCAAGTTCAAGTTTTTAGGTACAGGGGTACTGTTTATCATGCTTCCTGCAGTTATACATGATGTACTGTTACAAATTTCTTCAGAAATTGTCGTCTGCTCCAAACTATTCATGTCATCGTTCAGATAAGCTGACAGATTACCAGTTGGCGGAAGGTCTGGTGTCATCAACGCAGAATACGTACCTGTCTTGACGGAATTAGTAACCGGTTCAAGGGAATCTTGGTTTACATAGCATTCCAGAGCATCATCTGCGAAAAGCCGAGAAGAATGTATTACAATATGTAGAATACGAGATAATATATTCGCAGTTTTGTTTTTATCATATATTTATTGTTTTAGAAGTACAGCATAATATATGTCGTAGGAAAAATACTATATGTTTTGCCCTATATGATCAAAAATTAATTGTTGACGACCATTGTCAAGTAACTGGAAATATCCAGGTGAACATTTAAAGCTACTCAGTCAACAGTGTAGAGCTTGGTCAGCCTGCACAGATGTACAAGCTTGTCTGGTGGCAAATACTAGTAAATTTCAGTTCAAGCATATATCAATGTTAAGAAAGACCATATTTAATGCGTTTCTCACCTTGCTCGCAGATGGTTACATTCATGAATCTAGCGCAATGTGTCAAGGACATTGTGTCCCCTAAAAGCTCAACACAAATATTCTCTGTTCCGTTATTCTGTTCATTTTCAGATGTGACGTCCACAACTGCGTCAGATGGCCACGTTCCTGGTCGCGACAGCCAATCAAAATACGAACTGTCATTGCTGTAGACACGTATTGCTCCAATAAAAACAGGAATATCGCGTGCTTTCAAAAAAAGAATACAATCATGTTTGAACGATAATATATACAATGTGGCAATTATAAAATTAAACTGAAAAATTTATCAGAATCCTAGAAACATTCTGTTGTAAATAAATAAACAAATATTGCATAAATTGTTTCAGCAATTCGCAAAAGTATTTTCCCCTTAAATTTGAACAAAAATAATGTTTAAACATGTTTAGGGGGAACATCAAATTATATATGTATTTGTAGTACGATGCATATAATGTGTCCAGCGTTATACTTGTACGTAAGAAAGCAAAAGAAACATTTACCTTCAGTTACATACATGAAATTTTTAAATAATAACTTAATTCATTTAATATTTCTAAAACGATGATATTTACTATAACATAGTGAGTATTTGAAAGCAATAAAGAATTAATTTCAACTAATATAGTAAGTAATTGAAAGCAATAATGAATTTATTTAACATACATATGTTTAATGCATCAAGGATATCTGAGGCTTCCGACGTAGTATTAAATGTAAAAATAGTTCCACCACTGTCATTGCACAATTCCTTCGCCGTCGTTAAATTACCACCATCCGCTGACCAGAAACACCGACCATTATAATCTACTGGACGGATTGGTAAACTTTGCCGAAGGACACCTATCATTGTGTAGAAAAAAACAAGAACTATTGAAAAGATACGTGCAATAACAAAGTAATAAGATGATTATTTTTAAGTCTTGGACATACTTCCCCGGGGATTCTAGTCTGTATTTTATAAATGAACGTGTTTAATCAGCATCGATGAAGATTAGGGATTTATAGACAGTTGCCAAATGGTATGCTCACAACTCGAACAGTTTAACCTATGATATAATGGTAGCGAGTTTGACTAGCCGCTTCCCCATATATGTCTTCGTTCTTTGTCCTTATTTGAAGGGCCGCGAGAAGCTGGCGGCATGTTATATATAGATGAACACCTTGAAATTAATCTTAAATACATTTAAAGTTTTAACAGAATTTGATGGGATTCTTTTGAGTGTGCATATTTTCTCTTAAATTGATAATTACTTAAAAATTATATCTAAAAGAATAACATCTGAAATTATTCACTTACTTTTAGAAACGGCGAGTAGATAAAACAGTAAGATGTAAATGTGAATTCCAAACTGTCCCATCTCTTGTTCTTTTATCCCGTTGCGACAGTTCGGTTTCTCGCTTTACACATGTTTCTTGCTTGAAGATATTTCTGTATTAATTTTTGTCAGGCTGTATAACTCGAAGGTATGGTCCTTACTTGGTTTAAGGCCAAATGAAATTATACTCTTCTGATATAAAAAATAAAGTGTAATATTTAAAGCCTGGCATCAAATAAACATTAAAAGAAGCAGATTCTGCCAAATGCAATTAATCGTATATACACGAGATTTCATTCTTTTGATATATTTGTACAGTTTATTAAACGTAATAGTTTGCACATATGAAATTCCTTTAATTGAAACGCGCTGTCCGACTTTCAAAGGGAAACAGATCAAAATGAAGGAAACAAGAAACAAATATTAATGTTCATCTTGCCTTATGGATTATTTTTGGATAAATCACGCTTATCTTGGACTGTATCAAGAATGGTCTAAAAATGAACACTCAATGTACACATTCCAAGTTAAAGTTAAGAAATTACTGTCAAAAATCAAACATCATATCTTAGCATCTCTTTTGATCGTCAGTACGTTTAGTTGACAGGGTAAATATATTTCATTAATTAATGGCGATCACAGATGCTCATATTCCCATGTAAGAATATGACAGAAAAAGGTGTAATAAGACTTCTCGATTTCTTTTTTGGGCATGAATCTCTGAGACGGTTTCACAGAATGCAACACGTTTGAATTTTATAAGCATTATAAATCTTCATTTGAATTTGTGGCGTAATAACGATAAAACGGTTCCATGTTATAGATTCATGCATTGCTTAAGCATCATTGGTGTTTCCTATATTGGTATAAATTTAGTTCTTTGCTCAAGACATGATCATAATTAATCAAAGTCTTAATGAATATAAATTGATATCGAAAAATTTGAAAAATTTAAAGTTATCTTCATTACGATTTGACGATAAATGGATACCTTATAGAGGACATTGAACGATCGAGTGCAGGTTCAATACTAAATTTATTGAACGAGTTGAATGAAATTATATTATGCGAGTCTCTGGTGAGCAAAATATTATTTTATTCAACGAGTTCAATAAACTTAGTATTGAACCTACGCGAATATAATATTTTTATTACATACCACGTTATACCAGATTCTCATCCCTGTAGCAATACTACAATTTTGCATTGTGTTGACGAAAAAAGATACATTCCTTTTAAATGATTAAATCTTTGCATATGAACTGACTGTTCAACATAATCTCATATTATGTCAATCATAATAAATTATTTTTATAATAAATCAAATAAATGCAAATAAATCAAATTTTGCGAGCGTTACCTTTTGACGACAGTAGCTTCTTTATTTATCCTGTATCATATGTGGAGACTCATTGAAAACGAGAACTCAACATGGAGATGCCTTAAAGCAGCATGTCTACAGATTCAAGTTTATTTCCATGAATATTTTGAAATTTAGCATGTTAAGGGTGTTGAGAAAATAAAAGATATATAATACAGGTTAGGAGCCATATTACAATATTTCAGTCAAATATTAGCAGGAAGTTACTTATCTTATGTTACCAAGTTCTGTAGTACTACTCAATGTGATATTATGCCCATTTCTTCACTTTCAAGCCGAGATAAATTAAGAACTAATTTGACTAAACAGTAAAATTATTAATATATTTATTTATAATTCACCATTTATATAGTCTTAGATATGCATAATGTCACTTTAACTGTATTTCAACAAGTACCTGCCAACTTCTCCACAATAAATCATTGAATACACAAATGGGGGATTGGCAAACAATATTTTGTCATTACTATAGTTATAAGTCTGAAAACACCTAAACTCGTTTCTTTTTTAATTTAACTTCATGCTTCCTAGGCTTGAGTTTATCTATGCCTTAAAAGTTGCCCTATACCTTACTTCAGTGTTGCTTTATTTTTTCTGGTCCTCCAGGATAGTACATTCCAACACTTGAAGTGTTGAAAATTGAGTACAGCTCAAGCCAGTGTTAGGGATGTGAGGGATGTTGCACTTCTTCATTATTTCTCATGTACAAACTCAACAAACAGAGTCTGCAATTTTCATGTAATTTTGTTGTGATTAATGCTTCCAATGTCACCAATGGTTTTCAATCTTAAGTAAAAGTCCAACATGGCCAGGAACATTTTATGCACTTATCTATGACGTTGTTTCATTTGTAATAATTATAATATTGATGAAAACGTAGGTTTTACTAAAGTTGAATTACTTAAAAATAGGTTTTGATTGAAAATAAAAAAATACCTAACTACTTTTTTTAAAAAATCAAAACTTGTTTTAAGTAATTCAACTTTGGTAAAATCTAAGTTTTCATCACTACTATAATTATTACAAATGTATAAATTTATATTATTTTATAATATATTATATTAAATTTATTACACATTTAATACAGCATTAACTATCTAAATTAGGGATATAAAATAACGAAATCTGAAGAAAAAAGATATATTCTTTCTCCTACTTTATTTACAACAAAATGCTCGTCATCTACAACCAAAATATAATATATATACTATGTATTCATGTAAAACAAATGCATTTATACATTAAAAATATTACTGTTTTAAATAAAAAATTATCACAGACATATATGTAGATTCATACAATACTATAAATATGTAAAACCTGAAATAAAAAAAATAAAGAAAAATTAAAAAAAAGCTTTAAAATGTGTATACAAATACTACATAACCCATAAACTACATATATTAAAATCTTTTATATATAAAAACTTTTTAAAAAATCCTCAGAAAAAAAAGCAATAAGAAATAAATTTCAAAATACAATGTATCTAAATTTGAAAAGTTTTGTTTTTATCTTCCTTTTACCTAATTTTTACTAAATTTAATCAAATCATGCAATTGTGAAAGGCAACAGATTCTGTGTTTTTAAAAGCATAGTCAATTAATAAACAGCTAGGGAACAATACATATTTTATCACAAATATTGATATGATAGTACAAACATTGAATGTTAATGGCCTTCAAAACATGCCTCCATATTGCATGGTATAAATTTGCTGACATTAATTCCAAATTCCATATTAAAGGAACAAAAATTGACATAAACATATGTTATCTGAAAATTATCTGATCATGGTCTGCACTGTTTGCTATTCTGTCACTAAGTATTTTGAAAAATTCCCTTAAAAATGATAAATGGTTTTGTCCAGAGTAAAAGATGGAAAAGTCCATTCTAGAGATTTAGCATGGTCAGTGCTAAAAAAAGCAGTGAAAATGACTTCCCTTTGCTACCCATACAAAGTCAGACCATGCAATAAATTTCCTGCCATTGGACTTTTCTAATTTACTTGCAGGCCAAGTTCATTCTACAAAATAGCATGGTCAAGGTTAAGAATTACATTTTATATACCGTTTAAGTACAGATGAGTTGATTCATCACAAAACATACACATCTATATTATTGTCACTACGAGAAGTTTATTTATAGTCCACTCTTTCATTACTTTTATTTCCATTATCACTCCCAAAACCATTTTTATTTGAAAATTTGAGCTGATAAACCAAAATAACATCTGACTGTAAAGTATCTACTGTATTACATTATGTTGATTTCCTGAATGTGAACACAAACTAATTTTTGTTTATAAATCTGAAATGCGTAGCTATGGTCAGTATTCACTTCAGACAACTTTATGGTATCTACTTCCACGTTTTTCCTTCGTAACGTTTCTTCGTATGAAGACACCTCCATCATCTTGGGTGCGTTTTTTAGAACCTGATCGTTTCTTCGTTAAAGATGTAGCGGGTTGTCTCCGGCTTTGACGACTCCCATAGTCAGCATCATAATCCGACTGAAAAATATACAATTATAGATATTTAAATCTAAAATTGCTGGAACTAAAACTTAATAATGGACAATTCTAAAAATAGCAACTTTACAAGTCTGTAAACTCAGTATAATAAGGGTAAACATAATTCTGACTTGGTCACACCATTTAATGGGCATAAATCTTCATGTGAAATATAAGATTACAGATTTTGAAAGAAACAAGCAAAATTTGGACATTTGATCTTGAAGGTCAAGGTCATTTACGGATGAAGGTCAAGGTTAGTCTGGTCTACTGAAAGGTCTTGATCCTGTCCCAAGGCTTGCTGTGGCCAAGTATGAAGACATTATTCACCAAGAACTTAAAAAGTTATGATCAAGGTACATGTTTACGGACAGTAATGGCAACGCCGACATGACTGTAACAATACTTCTAATGTCAAGCTATAAGGGAAAATCCCAGTGCTTTTTATAGTATTGTGTTAATTTGATAACCGTTTAACTGCTAAAACCCAAAGAAGTAAGGCCCACCAGTATATAGCCAGGTCAGCCAGCACATCCTTACAGCCAGACTGTTGGAAATCCTCTTCCTCATATATTCCCAAAATTGACAATGGACAGTTCCATAAATAAAAGCTGTACAATTCAGCAGTTTAAGGTTAAAAAAAAGAGTTAAAATATGTTCTTGCACGAAGGATTCAACTTTTGACAAATATTCCATATAAAATACCAAAAAATAATGTTTCGACAATTATGTTTGAATTTGAACATCTGTTTGTTACGAAAGATCTGAGAAATACGTACCCCTGAATCTTCGTTCATTCGGCTCTGTAGCCTGTAGCTAAGGTCGGCCATGTCTCTACGATACTGGTCAAGTTGAGCCTCCAACTTTTCCCTCCTCAACCTCTCATAATCTAACTGGGCCTCTAATTCATTGATTGTCCTGTAATAGAATTGTTTACATTATATTTCTTTATATTTTCATGATTATTTAACCCATTACTTTATGAGCATTTTGTGAAAAATGGCTGTTTTCATTGAAAAGTCCCTCGTTACAAGTTCAAATTGCTATAAAACTATAACAACTGCTTCAATACTAATCAATCTTGGCACAAATGTTGCCTTTGTAACAACATGCCCAGGCTTGAATTTCCTGTTACCATGGCAATGAGGGAACATCTCAAAATTGCCAAAAATCACTATTTTGTGTTTATTTTTTTTTAAATCAAAATTGATTTCAAAGTGCTGCAACTTCTCAATGGATTGAGATAGTCAAATGCCTTTCAGCGTTGGTTACACATTACCTTATCATTGATCTGAGGTCATTTTTAGCCTCTCACAAGTCAAAACTTTTTTTGGCGATGAGGACTGCCGCCATCTTCAAACCCCCCAAACAGAACTACCCTCTGATGTATCTTTTGGTTTGTGGGCCGCGCCAAAAGGGTGGTCACTTTTTTAAGCAACATTTCTCAAACAAAAACAAGTGTTGGGCACCTAAATAAGGCATTTTTATCACCATTTTAGACAACAATAAAGGGGGGGGGGGGATGAAAAAGGCGTTAAAAGGCGTGTATATCGGGTAATGGGTTAAGACTGAGCTTCAATCATCAATAAAGGTAATAGTATACTACTTTTACACATATAACTATTATAATTATGTTGTAATGTGATAACTAGGGGTATCACGTTTATCCGTTTAAATGGGTACAATCAGTTTTTAACTAAAAACCAGTTAGAAAATTTAATAACCGGCAACCAAGGTTAGTATTAGACAAAGAGCCGAGAAAGTTTTAAATTGATTTGAAACCTTACCTTATTTTTCAGAACAAGATCTGACAATTTGTTTGTGTTTTAACTGTACTTAACAATGTATTTTTTCCGATCACCTGTTATCTGATTGCAAATGGTATGGCCCTATCGTAAATAGGTTAAGTTCTTTAAAATATGACCGAAACATCATATCTTGTCATAAAGAAACAAATTCAATGTTGAAAATCTAAGAATTTTACTAGTATACTACCGGTTAAATGTTTAACACGTTTTTTAGGGCATCGTTTAAACAGTTATCTAGTGATAACTGACTGATGTTTGATAATTAAACAGCTTTAGATATAAACACTTACTTGTCTTTATCACGGATTGTTTGCAATCTTTTCCTATCTTCTGGTAATGTTCCTCCAAGCTGAGTGTAGTTCCTCTTGGCAATCTCAAGAAGTCTCTCTAGATCTTCAACTTTCCGTCTTGCACGACCTTTAACATTATAAAGAAACATTAAGAGACATGTATTAACCCCTTTGTTACATGCAAGACAGGTATACCTATCCCTCTCAAAATACCTGGTATTTGTCTACAGTATGCCTACAAGATGGGTGTGCCTGTCTTTCTTTTTTGAATTCTGTTTTATTGATATTTTTTGGCACTACAATCATAATTCTGGTGTGAGGTTGGAAACAGAATCACTCATTCTCATCCGTAAATGTGAGCTATATCAATTATTCTAGGTAAATAGTATCAATTATTCTAGGTAAATAAAGTGAAAAATAAGCTCACATCTTCTATAATACATTCCAGAAATTCAAAGAAATGTCATTTGTAGATAGTCATCACTGTCTGAAAACCAGTGGGTAAATCAGACATACATTGTATAAATAATGAATAACATATCCAAAGAAAATAAATCACCTGACTGCTTTATATATTTAAATAATATCTGTGAATTTTTTCTAAAAGAATAAAACAAGAGCCGGTCAAACTGAGTGATGTTCCCCAAATAGGTTTTGGACACAGAAAAGTAGTTTCTTGTTGTTTCAGAGTTACGGGTTACATTCCAGACAACAGACAGATGGAAAAAGCGGTGATTATATGCTCTCCCTTCACGGAGCTTAAAAAAACAAAACTGATCAAGTTATGTTACCTCTAGATTCTTTCTTTTGTTTGGCAGTGAGAGTAAGTGAAGCCCCGTCAGTATTGCCCTCAGTCCCGAGGGCTTCATCGTCAGACCAATCCTCTAGATGTGCTAGATCATCTGTAACAAATAAAACAAATAAATCATCTAGTGGAAGTGTCTAATGAACAAAATAATATACATCTATGAAAATGCTTATAGCATAACTTCATAAAAGTTCTTTTGTTGTGGGTATAAAGAAATTTAGAGGAATTTAAAGAAATTTAACTGTGGCTTTGTGACATGACAGGACTGGAAATATTTTTTTCAGAGATTTGTGTATAGATCTAATGTAGGTCTGAATAAATAACTGTTTGCAAATTTTCAGATTATTTCATCACCCTGTTTCATATTAAGTGCTCTGTATAAAATTATAGTTTTGTTTTTATACTTTTTGAACTCAGTAGAGCTCCTTTCAATAAATTATGGAATTTTGTAGGTCTTTGACCAAGTAGATTATATTCATGATGATTTATGTATATAAACTAGAACTATCACTAAATGTGATTAATACCCCCACAAGTCTGCTTCGGAAATGAGGATGTTACTAGTAACAGAATACCTTGTAATAGAATTGAAACATAGAGTTATGGTTGTGGGCAATTAAAGATAATTGTGGTTCATGTATGTTGCATTTCCTTTCAATGGTTGGCCATTGATGAAGTTTAATTGAATTACTCTGTAATAAGTCCAGAAAGACAAAGAAAAAGAACAAAGGGCAATAACTCTATAAATACTGAAGATAGAGTTATAGTTCTTGTGCACTGCACTTCCTCTTATTGTGCTTGACCATTGTATGAAGTTGTTTTGAATTCCAACCAGTACGTTTTAAGTTATGCTCCGGACAAGGAAAAGTATCAAAGGGCAGTAACTCTGTAATTAGTCAAGATGGAGTTATGGTTCTTGTGCACTGCACTTCCCCTTATTGTGCTTGACCATTTTATGAAGTTGTTTTGAATTCCAACCAGTAGTTTTCAAGTGATGCTCTGGACAAGGAAAAGTAACAAAGGGCAGTAACTCTGTAATTAGTCAAGATGGAGTTATGGTTCTTATGCACTGCACTTCCTCTCAATGTGCTTGACCATTGTATGAAGTTATAATGAATTCCAACAATAAGTCTTCAAGTTATGGTCCGGACAAAAGAAAGCAATGGAAAAGTAACAAAGGGCAATAACTCTGTAATTAGTCAAGATGGAGTTATGGTTCTTGTGCACTGCACTTCCCCTTATTGTGCTTGGCCATTGTATGAAGTTGTTTTGAATTCCAACCAGTAGTTTTAAAGTCATGCTCTGGACAAGGAAAAGAAACAAAGGGCAGTAACTCTGTAATAAGTCAAAATGGAGTTATGGTTCTTGTGCACTGCACTTCCTCTCAATGTGCTGGACCATTGTATGAAGTTATAATGAATTGCAACAATTAGTCTTCAAGTTATGATCCGGACAAAAGAAAGCAATGGAAAAGTAATAAAGGGCAATAACTCTGTAATTACTTTAGATAGAGTTATGGTTCTTATGCACTGCACTTCCTCTCAATGTGCTTGACCATTGTATGTAGTTATATTGAATTCCAAGTTATGGTCCAGAAAAAAAAAAAGAAGGCAATGGAAAAGCAACAAAGGGCAATAACTCTGTAATTACTTTAGATAGAGTTATTGTTCTTGTGCACTGCACTTCCCCTTATTGTGTTTGACAATTGTATGAAGTTGTTTTGAATTCCAACCAGTAGTTTTCAAGTTATGCCACGGACAAGGAAAAGTAACAAAGGGCAATAACTCTGCAATTAGTCAAGATAGAGTTATGTTTCTTACGCACTGCACTTCCTCTCAATGTGCTTGACCATTGTATGTAGTAATATTGAATTCCAACCATTAGTCTTCAAGTTATGCTCCGGACAAGGAAAATGCAATGGACAAAAAAAAAAGCAATGAAAAAGCAACAAAGGGCAATAACTCTGTAATTACTTTAGATAGAGTTATGGTTCTTGTGCACTGCACTTCCCCTTATTGTGTTTGACAATTGTATGAAGTTGTTTTGAATTCCAACCAGTAGTTTTCAAGTTATGCCCCGGACAAGGAAAAGTAACAAAGGGCAATAACTCTGTAATTAGTGAAGATAGAGTTATGGTTCTTGTGCACTGCACTTCCTCTCAATGTGTTTGACCATTGTATGTAGTTATATTGAATTCCAACCATTAGTTTTCAAGTTATGCTCCGGACAAGGAAAATGCAACGGACGTCTGGACCGACCGACCGACCGCCCGACCGACCGCCCGACCGACCGACCACCGGGTGACTCCCATATACCCCCCCAAACTTCGTTTTTTGGGGTATAATAAGCATTGGTATTTCTTACTCTATTAAATCATTCACAACTTCTCCTCTTTATCAATTTGTAAATGAGGAGGACATAGTAAAACAATGGAGTACGTAAGAATTAAATATTTAATTCTACAAACCTGGGTTCCCTCCAAGTACTTTCACACAAGTTCTATTGCCATATTTTTGTGCTACATTAAGGGGAGTTTTACCCTGGGAGTTCCGCAAGTTGATATCTGCCCCGGCCTCCCTCAAATATTGTAGAATATGAACATGTCCTTGTGCTGCAGCTGAAAACACAATCACAAATAAATAACTATGTTTGTTTGGTTTCATGGCACATGAACACAATTTAGGTCATTATAATGCCGCCAAAACAGGAAAGATGATTTTGGCTAACCTCGGGTGTTACAAACTTAAAGCAACACCAGGGGTCAAAACCATCTCACCTGCTGGAGCAAAGAGATGCACAGACTCCAGTATTTCGAACCTATTTAGTCTGCCTCTTACAATCATGCAGGGTTAAACAGTGGCTGCAATTCTGAAGCATCAACTCGTAAAGCCACAAGGGGCTACTAAACTATGTACACAAATAGCAATAATGAATTGTTAACTCTGTAAGTACAGATCGAGGCCAGTTTGCAATGAAC
Organism: Ruditapes philippinarum; assembly: GCF_026571515.1. Taxonomy (NCBI): domain Eukaryota; kingdom Metazoa; phylum Mollusca; class Bivalvia; order Venerida; family Veneridae; genus Ruditapes; species Ruditapes philippinarum. Next base: position 125,083 of record NW_026853497.1, on the reverse strand, counting down.
CTTCCAATTGATTTTTGAGTTAAATGCATTCACTATTTCTGGTTATATTTATATTTCATAATGTGGTCTTTTCTTAACCCCCCCCCCCCCCCCCCCCAAAAAAGAAAAGACTGCCATTTTATTTCAATGACACTATGTATTCATACTGTATTCACCTATAGCGTGTAGAGTTTAAAACCTAATACTATCTTGTCTTTTTATCTAATACTTATTTTACATTTATAAAAAGACTGCCTAGCAATTATCAGTATTTTCAAATATCAAATCTTAGCATTGTATATATTATAACATACCTTTATGAGCAGCTGTGGATCCCTTTTCATCCTGTTCATTTATATTGCTAACCCCTTTTTCTATAAGACTCTTTAAATGTTCTAGGTCACCAGAAAATGCTGCCAAAAGAGCAGGATAACCCAGGTCTGAAATAAAAATATGTAAAGAATACAATTATATGCTAAATACTGGCTGTCTTGTGATGCTGACTAGCTGAGGACAATCAATAGCCCAACCAAGATTCTTCATCTCTACAGTGTGTTTAACCAGACAGTACCACAGACCTGAATTTACATCTGTACAGTACTTCTGACCTGAATTTACACATGTACTGTACTGCAGTCTGACCTGATTTTACATATTTACAGTACTGTAGTCTGACCTGAATTTTACACATTCACAGTACTTCAGTCTGACCTGAATTTACACATTTACAGTACTGCAGTCTGACCTGAATATAAACATGTACAGTACTGCAGGCTGACCTGAATTTACACATTTACAGTACTGCAGTCTGACCTGAATTTACACATTTACAGTACTGCAGTCTGACCTGAATTTACACATGTACAGTACCACAGTCTGACCTGAATTTACACATGTACAGTACCACAGTCTGACCTGAATATAAACATGTACAGTACTGCAGGCTGACCTGAATTTACACATTTACAGTACTGTAGTCTGACCTGAATTTTACACATTTACAGTACTGCAGTCTGACCTGAATTTACACATGTACAGTACCACAGTACAGTACCACAGTCTGACCTGAATATAAACATGTACAGTACTGCAGTCTGACCTGAGTTTACATAATTATGTACAGTACCAGTCTGACCTGAATTTACATATGTACAGTACTGCAGTCTGACCTGAATTTAAGCAAGTACAGTACCTGAATTTTTACATGACTCACAGTGTAGGTCAGTACATCAGTACAATACAATCACTATCAGATTCTACATCATGCCACCATAGTGCAGTAAGAGGTTAAGTACTTCTAAATTGAATACTTTTTAACCAGTTATTGCACTTAAAGGTGATTCACTGTGTTAGTTTTATAAGATCTTTGACACTGTGAAATGCTGTTCTGACAACAATTTTTAGAAGATATAATAAACTTGCTGGGCTTTCATCTATAATAAGATTTGCTTGAAAGTACTTAAGTTAAAAGTCCAGATGATGAGTTAAAAAATATTTATTGAAGTAATCTATAGTAACAATCATTATCAAAAAAATCTCACAGCACCCTGAGTGGGACAGACCAGCTATTTTTAAGTTGTACTGGACATTATGAAGAATCTGGGACTTTCTATTTTAACATTACTGACATTCAAATGCTTTAAGGATAACAGACCCTAATGAGCATGCATTCATGACGACATATTGAAATCTTATCAAATAATGACGTCACAGTGGAAAACACCCTATTACATGACCATATACTAAAAATAATTATCCGAAAACTGCCGAAAGAAAGTCAGAGTAGTTTCGGGTTATCACGATACTATCTCGCATTAGTCAATGTTAAATAATTCATAAGGGTGTGTAATCCTTAAGTTAGAAAAGGAAAAAGAAAAACAAACAAAAAAAACTTAAAACACTGCAGACGTCAATACAGTGAAAGGGGGTAGGTAAACATGCGATATTTATTCAGAGGCATAATCATGACACAGACATGATTTTAAAGGACATATCACTTCCTTAAATATATATATATGTACGTTCATGTATCATACTCAACACTAGGACTTGGGTTTATTATAATTATAACAAGGTTATAGTTTACTTAAACCTTGAAATGATATTGCAAATTGGATTTTCAAACACTATTATAATACAAAGTTTATATATCAGGATCAATATTACTAAAGGTTTTTTAAGTGTGATATAAAATGTCAAGTTTAAACAATTTATAAACTCAGTCAGTGTGTAATATTAGGACAGTTTTAGTTAAAGTAGATCTAAATATACAATGGATAGATAACAATTTACAGGGCATAATTTAAAAAAAGACGTTTTTTTTTCCAATTTGTTAAACATGCTAAAAGGAAACTTTATACAAAATCAATAACAATTGCTATTAATTGAGGCATACAAAGAGTTTAAATCTTTATCAGGTAGGGAAATTTATAAAAATTATTTTACTGCCTATTACTTTTTTTTTGATACTCTTTTTATGATTTTCATGACAATTGTTTCTTTTAATTAACTATGTTTGGCTTCAGATAAATAATGATATTATAGTATGATATTTTTAAGTCATTTAACATAATGAACTGTATAATATGTGAAAGGATACACAATTTGTATGTCAAAATGTTTTGATATATTATAACTGGCACGTTATTTAGTGTTTTTTTTTATAAATTAACTGTAATTAGCAATAAGGTTATATGAGCCGCGCCTTGACAAAACCAACATAATGGGTTTGCAATCAGCATGGATCCAGACCAGCCTGTGCATCTGCTCAGGCTGATCAGGATCCATGCTGTTCCCTATCAGTTTCTCTCCTTGTAATAGGTTTTGTAAGCGAACAACATGGATCCTGATCAGACTGCGCGGATGCACAGGCTGGTCTGGATGCATGATGGTCGCAAACGCACTATGTTGGTTTTGTCGTGACGCGACTCAAATGATTATTCAAAGAGAACATGCATCATTATAAATGTACAAGTTTTATGTTACCAGGAACACTGGTTTTCTGCAACATATCCTCAAAGTTGAAAATTCTAGATAGCAACACCGCAACAGTAACATATACATAATTATGTAACATTATAAGGGAAAGCATTTGTGCTTAAATTTTTGTGGTACTGGTGATTTTTCGATACATCTATATTAAGAAAAAATATGAAAAACTGAAAGTGTCCCTAAAGGTAATGTGGAAAAACCCATTTGACTATCTCTGAGGAACATATTCATATATATTTGCTACCTGTTAGAGCATTGAATGGCATGTTTTATTGGGAATGACCCTGTAATTAATGGCCCTCGAATAAAATCTTCCTCTTTTTTGCTGACATAGATGGCTGAAGGAGGCATGCCAGTTGGCAGAAACAAACCAGGCTATGCAGCTCTTGTAGTCAATATAGAATCTGTGAGATCAGATTTAAATGATTTCAGGCCACGCCCAAGTGCCCGTGAGGATATCACTAATCTATTACATATATTCAACAAACTAGGCCTTACATGTATCAATGAAAGTTCATCAGACCATACAAATCTAACAGTGGGTCAGTGGGATCATAATCGAGCCAGTAATCACACTAACAGTGATGTGGAGAACTGCGGGGCCTGTCTACGATGTAAAATCAGATCAAAAGATCATTCCGAATCCAGGTGTTTCTTCCTTGCTATGAGCTCACACGGTCGAGAAATTACAGAAACTGAGGTCATGTTTTCTGATGAAGAAAGCGTTAAACTTACAGAAATCTTCGATGCTTTAAGTGACGAAAACTGCCCATCATTAAAGGGAATTCCACGTATAATTTTGATACTGGCTTGCAGAGGAAACTTCAAAGATCCAGGTAATGATGATTTACAAGTCAGGATTCCTAAGCAATTATATAACATAATTATATCTATTTGAGATATTAATTTTGGATATGAAATCTATAATTATTGTATGTAAAGGTACAAATCAGAGATTTACTTTTATGGCACATTCACCTGAGAATATATGGCCAATTAATAACTGAGACTGAAGATATGTAAATATACCGAGGCTTTCAGTGTAACTTTTAAATCATCATCTGAGTTATTACAACATCTGGTTATTGATGTCTTTGTCCAGGAAGTGATTTAGCAGACAATAAATGAGCCGCGTCAAGACAAAACCAACATAATGGGTTTGCGACCGGCATAGATCCAGACCAGCCTGCACATCCGCACAGTCTGATCAGGATCCATGCTGTTCGCTATCAGTTTCTCTACTTGTTATACATGTTATAGGGATTGTAAGCGAACAGCATGGATCCTGATCAGACTGCGCGGATGCACAGGCCGGTCTGGATCCAATGCTAGTTGCAAATGCATTACGTTGGTTTTGTTGTGACGCGGCTCAAATATAAAGATTTGTTATGGTAATTTTATAACCTAATACACTTAAGATAAAGCTTGATAAAATATTGTGGCCTTTGGAGAGGGTTATAACAAAGCCGTTTTTTTGGTATTTGACATGGTGTACTAGTTTTTTACCCCAGATAACGCATACAATAATAATATGATAATAGATCAATTCAAATGTTGTCATTACATATCATGATGGCCTACTACAAAGTTAAATGCATTTATATTTCATCATCAAAAACTGGTTATAATTATTATTAATATATTACCAGTTTTTTGATGAATGAACAATTGATAATCTCTGTGATCTATAACCGAATTATCACTCAGTTTGTCCGAAACAGTTCATTAGTTTTTCAAAAGATTTTTTTTTTCAATACACTTAAGTTGAAAAGTCAAAATAAAAGAGTATGTTCAGACTCAGAATGGATGTACACGTTGACCTTTAAATAAGCCAGACACATACTTTAAAGTTACTCACACTGCTTTAAAGGCACTTGATCACAGGATAAAAATAGTGATGACTTAAAAAAAGTTACATCACCTGTTGAAATACAGTTATTACAGATATTAAGACTATTAAATTTAAATTCTTTTTTTTTCAGACAATTACATTTCTTTTTTTTTTCAGAACGAAATCAAGCTAGGCAGGATCGTGGAGTTCCTATCAATATATCAAACAAGCCTAAAGGTAAAACTGTATTATTTAACGTTCTAATATTCCTTGTTTCTTAATATTACATTAAACAAATATCCAAATTTCCAATGTGTGACATATATACAGTCAATATTTAAGCATAAACAGGACAATCATGATGTCTATAATTTTTAGCATATACAGTGAATAGAGTCAAAACAACATTCAAAACCAGCAAAACAATTTTTTAAGCAATATTATGTTTCCTGCTGAATTTCTAAAATGGACTTGTCCAGCTTCTATTTTTGGAATGGTCCGTTATCACTCAAATTAGGGATATCATGAAGAAAACTTAAATTTACAGTCAGCTAATACAGTATTGCGCCTGGCCATACTGCACGGATATGCAGACTTGCCTGGGTCTATTATACCGTAGCAGCAATTCAGCTGATCAATTTTGGTTCTAACATGCTTAGAGATTAATTTTAAATATTTTGAAGTCATATGGTAAAAGGTCAATCTAACATCTATTGTCATTTTTATATTAATCTTAAATACAGATTGTTCTTTAAGGTTGACATGTTACCAAGCAAAAAACAACCGTGTCACTTATTTTAGAGCATTTGAGGACAAATAATTGCTTTGATCTTTTGCTAAATAATTCAGTGATACTTTACCTCTCTTGAACACATTTAGTATTTTTTGTAATAGTATCAGGTTTTAAATTCATGAAATTTTAAACTTTGGTTTCTCGACATATCTAAAATATTTCATAAAGATTACATTTTCTTTTTTTTCTGATTTTGTGATGAATTTACTAATTGACAGATCCTAAAAAGATTATACAATCGTCATGTCTTTGGTTACATATAATGACAGACATATATTAAATTATTTTCTAAATTTTGAAATCAATGATCAATTAAAATATTTCCATGACAATCTATCATATGATTCCCTTCTCTCTTATATAATCTATATATAGGTAAAGAAGACCACAAAGAACCGGCTCGCAGCGTAAGAAGAACAAATAGTCAAACTCCTTTAACGTCAGGTGCATCTTCAGCTCAAGAGTGTTATTTCCATCATGCATCATTGAGCCAATTGCCGAATGACTTCCTACTCGTTTATCCGTCCGTATCCGGACAACTGACTCATAGCAACGAAACAGATGGATCCTGGCTTGTAAATGCTATGAAAGATGCAATAAACGAATACCTGGGAACCGTCCCGCCTCCTACCTCACTTGACTTCTTTCATTTAATAACAGCAGCAGCTGGACGTGTTGCTATGATAGAGTCGCATGTTTTAGAAACAGACAACAATGGACAAAAGGTTGGAAGAAATGGTAAAAGAAAACTTGACACCAAAGATGAAGAAAAATCTGGATTTAAAAATGCTGTGTGTTCCCACCATAGACTTTCAGAGCCCTTGGACTTTGACTTGAATCATAAACAAGATAGTTGTATTCCTAAGCCAACTTTTTTTTAAACTAAGTTTAACACAGTCTACTGCCAGTTTGATAAATGATGTTTTTGTACAAAGAAGAATTGTTTTCACCACATATAAAACATATCAAACCAAGCTTTTCCCCTTTAATTGGCATGATTTTAAAGAAAATTTCACTATGAAAGACACATTTTATAGCCTCTGATATATAATGCAAAAGAGGCCCTGAGAGCAATTGTTATTTTTCTGTAATGCCTTCAAAATGCTATTTAAAGAAATTACCTCATAATTATATAAATATATACACACAAAGAATAAATTTATATTACATTGTTATTCTCTGATAACCTTGTCTGAATTAGAAGTCAGGGGAACTTCGAACAGGAGTTATGAATATAAATTAAGAGCCCAGCATTCTATATAATTATGCAAAACAATTAAACATCATTTTCTTGATGATGTAATTAATTACCCATGTATAAAAAGCACAAAATCTTTACAAAATATCTGCAATACATTTCTCAGTCGGCTGGATAGTGAACTGTACATTTTCTAAATTTAAAGTATTAGGGCCACACTGACCTTTTGATTCAAAAAAGAGCAAAGTCATAATTGAAGTTATTGACCATAAACTAACATTAATCCAAAAATTTGATAAAGGTCATTTTGACACTGCCCGGGTGTAGATATTCCAAGGTTTTTGGCTCAAAATCCTTGGAAAAAAACCTCGGAGTATTGGAACGAGAAAATGCAAAACTTTGCTATTAAGAAAACCTTGGAAAAATAGGGAGAGGGTATAAAACCTTGTAAAAAATTTCCGAGGTTTTTTTTAAAATAAACCTCGTAAAAAGTAAGACCTCGGAGTATTGGAACGATTTCCAAGGATTTCAGAATAAAAACCTCGTAAAATAATTTCCGAGGATTTTTTTTAGAAAACCTTGTAAAATGAGTGACCTCGGAGTATTGGAACAATTTCCAAGGATTTTTAAAGTCAGTTTCCGTGGTTTGTTTTCCAAGGTTTTTAAATGAAAACCTCGGAAAGTTTCTCAAAACTGGGAATACTGTAATATTTCCCTGAGGATTCTTACTAAAGCATCAAGATCATTTTCCAAGGTTTACTTGAGCAAAAACCTTGGAAATTTCTAGAATATCCATGGAAAATCAAAAATATAACAACCAATGAAATATTCTGAAAAGAGCAATTATATTGTCCTTTTAAAGAATTAATAAATTTCTTTAATATAACAATACTACAGAGCAAAAAATGATCACATGACTCACTGAAACATTTAATGTCAGAGTGAAGTAAATAGTTATGCACTACAAATGAATATTTAAGTTAGTAGTCTTTAATGGTAAATATTACACTCAATGTTCAGTTATAATTTTTTTGGTACCCGGCAAATTTTTATGTATTCAAATATTAATCTATTGAAGTCCTGTTCACTCTTCATGATTTTAAAGTGTCCCCAAGTTTTTCCCTCACCGTCACAGGGGTCACATGTGGAAAATGCTTGGATACAATTCCTGAAATAAATAAAGTTAATATTTAATAGTTAATAAAGTACAGCCATTGAAAGAAGTTAAAAAAAATACAATTATATAAAATCACTACTGGGCACTTCCCTCTCCATATGGTCAGGCTCAACAACTTCAAACTTGCCTTACAACATTGTATTTTTGACTCTTGAAGCCTGGGGATGGGCTTCTTCCCTCTGAGGGAGCTATCAAGCCCAGGATTAGGGATTACCTGTGGTTATACTCGGGACAGTACAGTATATGTAGGCAATCAGAATTACATCATTTAATTTCTTTTTTATTCATCAATAAAAACAAACTAATACGTTCCTTACGTTTCCATAGACAAAAATATAAGTTGATATATTGTTTTAAAAGATCAGCACTTGTGTATTAAAGGAAATATATCTTTTGAGTGATCCAAAACTACTTTAATGACAAGTTGTTTAGACAGCTATTGTTTAAAATGAAGGCTTTAATATTTTCAAATGAACTTTTCTGTAGTAACTTTAAATGTTTGTTCTATTTGTTTTGAAATAATGAATTTAATTTTTTTCATGTTGATATATTTTTTATTCATCGGTATTAATAAATTTTAGTGTCAAGATTTCAAGAAAAAACTTTGTTAGCAGTGTGACAATTCTGCAATGTTTAGAAAATAAGCAACGTCTTTTACTATTATTTTAGATTATGTCATATGGATGTTCCAACCTAAAGCACTCTAAAAATATTGCAAAAAAATAACGCTTTTCATAAGGTGATTCTGATAGCCTACACTGACTGTATCTGTCTGCTCAAAGGGGCATGAAATGTGTTCATGCAGCAATAAAGCTGAGATTTATCTGATATAACATTTACAGCATTTCAAGTATCAATAAAAAAATCAGTTCCAGAAACCATCATTCATTTAAATTTCAAATTGAAACTTTCAAAACCTAGTTTTAAAACAAAAACATACTTTAGTATATTCCTTGAAGCCTTTCCTGGTCTACAGTTGGCTTCCTTTGTGCCAATGCCAATGACTTTCCAGTATATTCCTCTGCTTTATACTATGATAAGAGACTGGATTGCCATCTTCTTGTAGTTTGGAACACCTGCAAACTTGCTTTCAAGCTGACTCTGTAATTAAACATTTGTAGATTCAAATAATAGATGAAAGATGAAAGTTTATGAATAATGTCATCATAGTTTCATGCATTCATCTTGTTAATACAATCATAGACAAACATAACATTCATACTCATAAAATATCCTCTAAACAATTGTATTTAAACTAGCTTACAAAGGTTAAAAATATAGATCTAAAATAGTTTGTATTTAATACTTATTTGAAGAAAAAAACACAGTTTTTCTGCATAAATGTATCTAAAAGTCATTTACCTGAACCCTTTTACTATTATGTTTCTTTTGTTTATCTTCCTGTCTCAGGTCATTGATCTTTAGGTTCAATTACAACAACCAAACATTTCCTGAATCTTGTCACACTTAGATAAATGTTTTCTTTGAAAATTCCATAATATGCTCCCTAACATTTAGAACAAGATATCTCCAAAATTGCTTAAATAAATCCATGTTTCCACTATTTCCAACTATAACCACTTGACCCATTAATGTCTGAGATTCAAATTTTTCAACAGTATGTCGGATAGGTTTATTATAATGTGAAACAGGGGTGATCCCAAAATATCAAAGCCACCATCATTTTAATTTTACATTTATTGAAGGTACAAATATATCAAATGATAAATAAATGTAAAAGTTGAAAATTTTAATAAGTTCTTGAAAGAGAATCACTGTAACAATGTCATTTTAGACTTATTGTTTTGGAATGTATAAAAACCCAGACTCCCCCTGAATAATTACATGGAACAATCTGGTCTATCCCAGAATGCCCAATGAGAAGATTGATCATGCTTAGATAGAGGAAACCACCTGGGTTGCCATTAGTTTTATCTGATCAGTGTGTTATATTCTGTGTGTGAAATCTTAGTGGATGCAGTATTTATTTATCCTAATTATAAGAAATTAACAAGCATACTGGTTATTATATTTCAGACATTTAATTGTACATAATTATATTTAAAGGACAATTAATAACTATGTATGTTTATTGTACACATAAATTAATGGCAGAGTAAATTGTAATCTGAATGTATGTCACAGATTTTTTTGTAGAATATACTATTTTATATGGCATAAAACATAGATTAAAGATTATATAGCATTCTTATTTCAGTGTTGCTTAAACCCTAAGTTAAGTCTATATATAGAAAGAAACTTTAAGAAAAATACTGATGCATTTGGAAACTAATAGACATAAATACTGATTGTTTCTTTCTGTATTATAGTTTTGCTCTTACACTATTCTTAAAAATGGAGAAGATATCTAGTAACGATAATTATAAATAATAAAAAAAATATGACAATTTTTTTTTTTTAAAGTCTTTCTGATCATCAGTTATTTGAATAGTATTTCTTTTATTATCATTAGATGCAATACATTTATAGCCATTAATAAATGTATTCTATGTCAACAAGGAATTGATTTAAATATTCCATGTTTTCACACTTTAATTTTTTTAATTGATTTTTCCCAAATAAATTGCTTCAGAAATTTAAAGAAAAAATTTATTGAGAAGGTAGTTGGCCATTGACAATGTCCATACTGAAAATTGATTTCCCTGGACCATGCTGTCTTACATGGACTAGCCATGGACAACCGTTTGCTCTGACCATGGATTAAATAAATATCCATGGGCAATCTACAGCCGGGTTGGTAGCTTGGTTTGAGTAAATCTGCCAGCTTTAACTGTTGATCATTGCTTTTGATGCCCTTGTCATTAAGTTAAATCATGATTACCATTATGGCTTAACATTTTCCGAGATGAAATTTAGTAAAGTACAAATTTCCGAGGTCATTTCTAAGCTAAATATTGGCAAAGTGTTTCCAACAAATTTACGTAAATTTTCTAAGTTCTTTTCCGAGCAAAAAAAATGACAAAGTTCTTCATTTCCAAGCTTTTTCCAAGCTGATTTTTGGCAGAGTGTTTAAATTCCGAGATAGTTTCCAAGGTTTTCTTTATTTCCAAGGATTTTATACAAAAACCTTGGATAAAGTTTCCAAGGTTTTAAGAAAAACCTCGGAATTAAAAAAAAAACCTTGTAAAACTGGTTTATTTCCAAGGTTTTTGAAGCAGTTTCCATGGTTTTTTTCACAAACCTCGGAAAATCTACACCCGGGCGACCTTTTACCTAAAGTAAATATGGCAGGTAAAACTAATTTTAATATTGAAGTTTGTTGTTCAATGCACATCTAGCTTAATGGGTTTTTTTTTATGACATAGAGGATATTTGTTTAGTTCAGTGTAAGACCAGAATATATTTCACCGAGTGAGCACAAAAAGGTATATTTCACGAGTGGCGCAGCCACGAGTGAAATATGAACTTTTGGTGTTCACGAACAGTTACTTTTGGTGTTCACAAGGTGAAATATATTTCGATCTAACATTTAACGTAACAAATTTTCTTTTTATTAATTATGAGACATTTTAACCTAGTACTAAATGAAAAGGCGCCAAATAATTATACAATGTGATGTCAATAAGTTCAGGTTTTCAGTACTGTGAATGCTTGTATTTCACTGAAACAACGTTAAACGGGCTCAAATATTTAAAACAGTGAAATTATCAGTTTTTATTTCACTGATATATTTCTATAAACCACAGAAAAGCATGTAATTAACAGCTTTTCATATCATGGATGGTGTCGGATACGGTACTATACAAACCGATAAAAATTTTAAAAAACACTTTTTGTCTGGTTTAAATACGACTTTTTAAAAATACTAACTTAAAACTAAAAATACAAAGGGAAGTGACGTACTTTTAAAACGTAAACGCATATGTTGGCGTAAATTTTTAACGGCCCCTGTTTAAATGAGCGAATTCCCGCAGATGGTTTAGGGGTGACAGAGTTTTTTGTTGCTTTTTTAGTCAGAAATTTAATTAGGCTTAAAAATTGTCCAAGTTGAAAGATGTCCATTTAAGAATTTAGCATGATAAGGGTTATAATAGAGGTTCTAACTGCAAATGATAAAACTAAATCTGCAGTTATATAACCAGCTTCAAATACAACAAATAGTATTTAAACTCAAATCTGCAATTATATAACCATTTTTATATGACAAATTATAAAATTAATCTCAGTTATATAACAATCTATTATATAACATAGTAAAACTAAAATTTACAGTTATTTAACCAACTATATATAACAAATAGTAAAACTCAAATCTGCAGTTATATAACCAACTATATATAACAAATAGTAAAACTCAAATCTACATTTATATAACCATGTTTATATGACAAAAAATAACAGTCTTATCTGCAGTTAGTTATAATAACCAACTATATATAACAAATAGTAAAACTTTAAAAATCTAAATTTATATATTACCATTGACTATATAATTATTATGACAAATAATAAAACTAATCTACAGATATATAACCTACTAGTCATATGACAAATAATAACACTTAACCTACAGTTATATAACCAACTAAATATGACAAATAGTAGATCTCAAATCTGCAGTTATATAACAAACTATAAAATGATGACAAAAAATAAATCTAAAATATGCAGATGATATACAACTATCTAAAACACTGCACAGTAAGCACTATCTAAAACACTGTACAGTAAGCACTATCTAAAACACTGTACAGTAAGCACTATCTAAAACACTGTACAGTAAGCACTATCCAAAACACTGTACAGTAAGCACTATCTAAAACACTGTACAGTAAGCATGATAATCTTTTAAAATCATCTCTAAATAAATAATTTACACTAAATGTATTATCCACTATACATGCTATAAATCTTACTTCTTACTGGTTATTGATTTTATCATTATTTATTCATAATGACTACATTGTTAAAATTCTGTCATGAAGAATTTTTAATAAATCATCTGACCTAAATAATTTCACTGTTTCACAGAAGTAAAATATTAGCACAGTTCCCTGAATAAATTGATATACATGTGCATTCATGTATAATACAAACTGTTAATCTGGAATTAAATGCTCTTCATTCAGATTTAAAAAATATATCAAATAATAAGTGAAGTAAATTGTACATGTATACCGACTACATGTTTGGGCACCTTGCTGAAAAAATTTTATATTAAAAATTGATATTTATTCATTAAAACATTGTAAATTTCATGTAATTTAAATTTTGAAAAAAGTAAAAATAAAGGGGAGAAAACGTGTTTTGTGTAAAAAATGTTAAAAACACTTTTAAAAATTTTAAACCAGGGATCTATGTTAAATTCATTTTTTAACAGTGGTGTAACATTGAAATTTAGTCTTTCAAATTAGGTTAAAAAAAAAACCGGAAATAAGCGTTTTGCTGACTTAACAGTTAAGTAAATTATACATGTTAAACAGTTTAAAGTATTACATTAAATGACGTCAATAGACTGTCTCCTAGACGATTCTTTGAGGCGATATCTATTTTAAGGTATTTGTAAGGTAAAACCCTTTTTATCTTATTTTTAGTATCTGATCTCACCTTTATATTGTATATGATCATAAAATAATGGCGACATTTAGTTGCGGTTACAGTGACAATATAAATCAAGAAGTACATAAACAAGGGTATGCTGTGTTTATTGTAAACATTAACAAGAATGGAGATGGCGGGGGTTTTGAATTTGAGGAACGTAAAGGAGCTCGTGAAGATTTATCTAATTTACAGACTGTCTTTGAAAGTATTGGATTTGAATGGATAAATAACAAATGTTACTGGCATACTAGTTTACCAGTCGGAAGGTGGGATCATCGTAAAGGTTACCGGACTGAGCGAGTTACAGGTAACCACACTGAGCCAGTACCGGATCGGAAGGAATGTTGTATACGCTGCTGGATACAAGCATTAGACCACTCCAGATCGAAGTGTTTCCTGTTGGTGATAAGTTCACACGGACAAGAGTTAACAGGAAAAGAGACAGAAATTATTTTCTCAGATGGCCACAGTGTACCTCTGACTGAAATCTTAGACGCATTAAGTGATAAGAATTGTCCATCTCTGAGAGGAAAACCACGAATCATCATTCTACAGGCTTGCCGATCAAACTTTGAAGATAAAGGTAATTTCGTTTTCATAAAATAATATTCTGAAGTTTAACAGACACTGACACTTAATTGGGTGTCAGAGTCCCTATCACCCAGCTTAAGCCCCCTCCCCCCTTGTAAATTGTCAATTAAAAAAAAACCCATTTCTTCAAGAATAAAAAAAATCTCATTTATCCTCAGGTCTCAAAGAAGTGCTTTTTTTAGACTAATAAATTAATGGTTAAAGGGAATTTATTTTTTAAATTCTTGAGGAAAACTGGTTTAAAAACAAGTAAATGTTTAAAACACTCTGATGCCCCATTATTGGCTAAGATAGTAAAAGTTTTTTATTGAATAGTTCACAGACTAGAACCAGGTGGTGAGGGTCTGACCCGCATTAGAATCTGTGGTTTAAGATAATAAGCTTAATGTATAATAAAATATAAACAACATTGCATAAATTATTATACAGTATTTTTTTGTTTTTAAACCAAAATATATTAGTTCCGGCTTCCATAGTGTCTTAGCAGTACTTAATAAAACCTGTTTGCTGAAGTCTCTTTAGCTAATTGGCATACTTATTAACTTACAATACCATTTGTTTGTTTAGTTTGAAAATCATACAAAATATTGTTAACTATTCAAAAATTTAACAACTTGACATTTAATCATACCCCAGGTATCTTAAGTATTAAAGTAAAAGTAACTGATGTGCTTTAACTCAGTGGGACCAGCAGGTTTAATATTGCTTCTGAATTAACAGAAATTGAATGCTTAATTTCTGTGATGAATGCGTTTATTTAAAAAAAAAAAGAACTTGCAATATTCATGAATTTACCTCTTGTTATGATTTCAGAGAAAGTGACAAAAATGCAAGACACTGGAGTTTATGTTAATGTGGTTCTAGACCAACACCAGGCTGTTAAAGCATCTGGTAATTATAACAATGCTTTAAATTATTTCATTGTCAGTTATTTAAATGACTTTGATGAAAGACAGAAAGAGTCTTTTCTTTAAAATATATGTTTCTCCTTGTTAAAATTGTTATAGTGTTTCTGCAGTCAAAACTAAACTCTGTGGTCATCATCTGACATATTATTTTTTCACTCGTCTTTTATAATTACACAATCTTTTATAGTTTATACGAATTAATTGTAGTTTGATTGTGTAGGAAGCTATAAGCTTATTGAAACACTCTCGGATCCATTCCTGGAACTTACCAGTACAAAGCAATGAGTGTAAAGTTTCTTGCTCATGACAACAACAGTTTGCTGCTGACATGTTTAAGCCTGCGCGGTCTGCAATCCTTAGATCACTAGTATGTCGCATTAAACACTCAGCCACTCTGCTACTCTCACACTATGTTTTGTAAAAATGACATTTTATATTATGTATTTATGTTTATTTGTTAGGTGCCACAGCTTCTAGCAATGTAAGTGACCAGCAAAGTGACCTTGTTGTTGACTACACTTTCCAGCACACAGCTCTACGCAATATGCCGGACAATTTCATGCTAGTTTACCCAGTTGTTTCAGGACAACGCTCGCAGCGGAGTGAAAATTATGGCTCCTGGCTTATTTATGGATTAAAAGAAATGTATAACAAATATTATGTGGGAAAGCCGGTAAACTTTTTTCACCTCCTAACACTAGTCTCTGGATATATTGCACGGGAAAGGGAGACAATTGTGTACAAACATAAAGAAGGGACAAATGAAATTATGCTTGATGAACATGGAAAACAAATCCGTGATGAGGAACAATCGGGCAGGAAAAATGCTGTGAATTCTTTCCATAGGCTTTGTGAACCATTAATTTTTTATCCGAAGACAAAAGAACTTCCTAAAATGGATGAACCTACCCATTTACTTGGAAATATTGATGAACCAAATTTCTTTGGAAAAAAATCTAAGAAAGGCAAAAAGACCTTAGGTCAATTACTGTCTGAAGATAAATGAAATCATTCATAAATATTCAATGAAACATGTTGTCATGATGTTTTATTTATTTGTAACATATTTAAATTAATTTTTTGATAAAAAAATAGCTAAGATTGAAGGAATGGCACGAATCAACTGCCATTTAATACAAATTTTAAAATTGTAAATTTTCAGAATAACTTAATCATATGATAGAAAATATTGTTTACTTCAACTATTAGTAAGACTTCAATTGTTACATAATAATAATTATGAATAAAATGTTTAAAATAACTAATCTTTTGTTATCTAATTTGCATGAATTGTGTATTTAACTTTTCAAGAGCTGTCATCAATAGAGACGATATTGATGTATCATTGATATTTTCTGTCTATCAATAATCAATACAGATTTGAAAAAAAAATTGATAATTTTGATTAATAATTTTAATGTGTATAAATTATGAAAATTACCCAAAACATTATACAAAAGCAGGTGACCATGTCTAACACTAAGCTGTTGTTACATAATGGACGCATTTCATAGCAGTGATGACAAAAAATAGTTTGGAAATATTCATGCAAAGGACATTTATAAACAGGACACAACATCTTTGTATGAACAGAACATGTACTTTACTGAAATATTTAAACAGGTATAAAAGTGAATTATATACAAGAAATACGAGCTAGTATATATTGAAGCTAACAACGGTCATATTGTCATCCGATATCTATATATAGTCAATCATGCTTGCAATGAATCAATGACAGCTATAAATTACTTTCCCCACTCAATCTTGTATATAAAAAGACATTTCAATTCTAGCTACCAAATATTGTATTATTTAAAAGGCCCCTCAGATACCCCAGAAATGCTTTTATTTATTTTATTTTATTTATTTTATTATTAAACTGAGTTTGTACCACTATAAATTAATACAACAAGTAAATCAAGAGAAGGAGAGAACATACGTCAAACATCAGGATGGTTTGTAAACTGGTTTATTCTAGGATCTACCGGTTTCGGTCTTACAAGACCTGCTTCATCAGGATAATATTTCAATGATACATGATTACTGAAGTACTAAAAAAAACGGCTACATAAAGTTTCCTTTTAAAAGGAAAGGCTTGCACAGTTGTGCCTTCATCCCAACATATTTATTTGTTTTTATTTTTGTAAAAACGAATATTTTTGT
Source organism: Ruditapes philippinarum (assembly GCF_026571515.1). NCBI lineage: Eukaryota > Metazoa > Mollusca > Bivalvia > Venerida > Veneridae > Ruditapes > Ruditapes philippinarum. The sequence continues at coordinate 107,887 of NW_026853497.1, read as the reverse complement.
CAAAACGATTTGAAATCTATTCTCTATTGTATAAAACTAATAAAGAAAATAATCAATCGTAAAAATACTAACGTGAAGATCTATCATACTGAAAGGAAACAAGTGTGCACATTTCATTTAATTAATAAGCATGTTCCCAGATACGATGCGCTATCTATAAATCATCACGTGGTAAGGTTAATGATATGCATGGGCTATTTTTAGATTACCACACCAAGTTCAGTAGATCTAAATATAACTCGATCATGCACTGTGTGATTTGGACCACCCTTTGAAGACGGAATACTACTACAGTCAACATCCTCTATTGTGTAAAACTAATACAGACAAAAAACAATTATAAAAGAAACTAACTTTTGCGTCTTGAAAAAGAATTGAAACGGAACAATTTCGTTTATAATTTATTACGGTTTAAATCAATAAATCAAGTAAAAATACGAATCCTATTTATATAAACAAACTGGGATTACCGAAGTAACTAAAATAGCTTAGATTTCCGTAATATTACTTCGTCTGATTCCGCAGTATGACGGAATCGCCCGAATTGTCACGATTGCAATTGGAAGTACATCGGCTATTATCATTAATCCGAAGAGTGACGGAAAAGGCCGAAAAGTTGCGATTGGCACGATTTCAGCTGGTTTCCCGTTCAATCATGCACTTATAAATGTAAGCAGAAAACCACCTAACCGGAACAGGTTTTCCATATGAAATGGCTTGCAGCTGTGGCTGCAAGCCAAAAATGTTACTATATAACAATAATAACCAATAATGTTACTATAAATAGACATTAAGTTAGTTTTTTTCTGGGCAAGATGCCAAGTTATTGTCCATTTAAAATGTTTCAAATGTAATGGTTAACCACAGATCCTGTCTATGCCAATGACCATTTTATGGCATGGTGGAATGTTTATATTCACCTTAAATGATTGTTTTGGATAAATGTAATATTAACTTCTAAATCTAAGGTTGATTACAGGTACTGAAGAAAAATTATAGTTGGTTTCAGTATTAATGAACTAAACTTCTTAATTTTTTGTGAGTAAATATGTAGATATTAGTTGAAATTTATTTCTGTAGTTGTTTCCAGTATGTATAATTTTGTAACAAATGTTATAAGTCTTAAAATCTGGTGTGGTATTTACCTGCTGGTTCTTTCAATCTAAAATTATAATTAGTTTTGAAGATTTATAGTTAGTTCAAAATATTGTTAATCTAATTAAATAGTTGTTTATCTTTTGAGAAATTGTTCAGGTATAATGTAACATGTTGTTTCCTGGGTCAATTTTAATAATGTGAACTATTTAGGGCCACTATAAATTAAGGTTACCCCCCTTAAAGTGTATTGGTCTAAAACGGGCACATTTTCCATAAATATTACAAAATTAATATTGATAAAAACAGGTACGTATGTTAATATACGTACCTGATAAAAACAATAGACATATACACATGTATATCATTTGAATATTCTTTTTTTATTATTTTTTTTAAAAAATGGGAATAAACAAAAAATGTTGTTTGGGTTCTGAAGGGGCTTAAGTATGAACATTTACATAATGAATAATAATATTTTGTTCTAGAACAGTTCATTTTCTGCTATAATATTGTAGATATGTAATATCAGATCATTTATCTCACACTTACCAACAATAACCATAAATAATTCTTTCTTGCTAAATGTTATCATGTATTTTTTGTTTGTTTGTTTCATTTTACGCTTTTTCCCAACAGTATTTCAGTCATATAGGCGGGTAGTTTCCTAACCATCGTTCCTGGAGAGTTACACCAGTACTAGACTACCTTCCTCCATGCTAAACTACCAAAGCATCTCCCGGGGATCGAACCCACGCCAGAGAGGTAACTGGATTAGAAGGCATCGACTCAGTAACCCCTCGACCACGGAGGCGGTACTTGTTATCATGTACGATTCTTATAATAATCTAATGTGATGTCATATGGTTTTATTTCGACCTGTCATCCTGGAAATGAATATCACAAGGTTGCAATATTCTCTAGGGGCAAGTAATCTATATAATGTTCTAGTTCTCTCCCCTGATAAAAAAAAATCAATGATGAATGGCTCTGGGAGTAATAGTGCACAGCGGTGAAAAATTACATTAAAATGTTGGTTTGGGTGTTATTTCAGTTATCTGGTTGCTAATATGAACTATTACCCTGAGAGTCTGACACAGTCATGTTATTTTTATACTATCAATATAAATAAGTTACAGAATTACTGACCTTTCATCATTATACATGTATATATGGACAAGTTCATTTTCAATCACATTTCAGTCCTGGTACAGACCCCTTGTGTGCAATGCCGATTTGGCATATTATTTCAGGAACAAACAGACACCTTTTTAGAAAAACTTTCCTGGCAATTTTCCAAAATTTAATCTATTGTTGAAGAAACTTTTTTCCAATTTTGTTACTAATTTTAACCGTGACTTACCACACAATTGTTAAACTTTATTAAGATTACTTCTGTACAAATTATCCTGTTGAACTTAAAAAAACCAGACGGGTTTGAAACCAGAAGATCTTAATTAAAATATTGTCCATATTATTTAGGTGTTGATGTGTGGTTTCTTTGTATTCTTCAGTTTTGACAAATGATCAACAATTACTGATTTGGAAAACAAGAGCGATCAGTAATCACATGTGTCGCCTCATGATGGCCAATTTCATGTTGGGACAATTTTGTGACAGATGGACAGACAGACGGACAGTGCACAACTAGACTAACCACTTTGTACTGATCATTCCTGTAAAGTTTGGATAAAATTGCACCAGTAGTTTATGAGGAGTAGTCCGGACAAGCTTTTGCGTATCTGGCAACACACAGAAAAAAACACCTTTTTATCAAAGGGCCATAACTCGGCCAAAAATCATTCAACCGGAAAACCCGTGCAATATGCGCAAGGACTTGAGCTACAGATCAATCCTGTAAAGTTTCATTGAAATTGCATAAGTGGTATAAGAGAAGTAGTCTGGACAAACTTTAAAAATAAAAATTATTAAAGGGCCATAACTCAAACAAAAATCATTGAACCGGAAAATGCTGACAATATGCACAACTAGACTTGGTACTGATCATTCCTGTAAAGTTTGGATGAAATTGCACCAGTAGTTTATGAGGAGTAGTCCGGACAAGCTTTTGTGTATCTGGCAACACACAGAAAAAGAAACCTTTTTATCAAAGGGCCATAACTCGGCCAAAAATCATTCAACCGGAAAACCCGTGCAATATGCGCAAGGACTTGAGCTACAGATCAATCCTGTAAAGTTTCATTGAAATTGCATAAGTGGTATAAGAGAAGTAGTCTGGACAAACTTTAAAAATAAAAATTATTAAAGGGCCATAACTCAAACAAAAATCATTGAACCGGAAAATGCTGACAATATGCACAACTAGACTTGGTACTGATCATTCCTGTAAAGTTTGGATGAAATTGCACCAGTAGTTTATGAGGAGTAGTCCGGACAAGTTTTGTGACGGACGGACGGACAGACGGACAGACAGACGGACGGACAGACGGACAGACAGACGACGGAGAAGTGATCCCTATATGTCGCCACTACTCTGTAGAGGCGACACAAAAATCGACAATTTTGACTTCATGTCTAGAAATTATAAATATTCACCAAAACTATTTACAAATGCAGATTCCCAGTTTAAAAACTTTTGGCCCATTTCAGTTGTCACATGTATGATTTATTATACATACATATCATAATTGTAAGAAAAGAATATTTATTTAACTGAAATCATTTAAACAGGTTTGAAAGTGAGTTATAGACAAGTAATTATTGATTATTAAGTGGCGGTATGGCCGAGTGGTTAACACGTCGGACTAGTAATCTAATGATTGCTAGCCACATGGGTTCAAACCCTGTCAGGGGCAAGTCATTGTTTCCTTGAGCAAGAAACTTTACACTCATTGCTCAATACTGGTTGGTTCCAGGAACGGATTCGGAAGTGTGTCTATCAGCTTATAGCTTCCTATACAAACAAACTAAAATAAATTCTGTATGAACCAATTATTGTTATAATGGACTGTTACTACCATTGATTATTGCGATCCGATATTGATATATATATCATTGATAATTGCTTCCATGCACTGAATCAATGACAGCTGTAAACTTAATGATTTCAACAACATTTTCATGCGGCCAATTCATTTTTGTCATCTATATTACAGATTTACTCCAAACATGGCATCTTCATCTGCAACTTCTCCACAAGGTCAAAAAGATATTGATTCATTTCAACCAGTTCACAAACCACCAGGCTACGCTATGCTTGTCGTCAACACCAACCCTAAAGGAGATTCAGGAAAATTTGAATTCAAAATTCGCGAGGGAGCCAATGAAGACAGTGCAAACCTACAACTGGTTTTTATTGAAAAATTAGGATTTAAATGGCTGAATCAGGACTGTCACGAGGACGTTACCACGCTACAATGGGACCATCGAAAAGGAAAACAACCGGCTCCAGGTCCTGAAGGAGATTGTCAATGTTTACGATGTCGTATAATATACACAGACCACACAGACTCAAAATATTTTGTTCTTGCAATTAGCTCCCATGGCAGGGAGATTACTGAGACCGAGATTATATTTTCAGACGGCAACAGTATTCATCTTTCCGAAATATTTGAAGCTCTGAATGATGTAAACTGCCCAACATTGAAAGGGAAGCCACGTATCATAATCCTGCAAGTGTGTCGGGCCATGTATAAGGATAATGGTAGGTATAATTGATATTGCTAGATAAATAACAAGTTTTTCACCTGCAGTTTTGTACTCAATATTTTCGTACCCAGTCTACAGTTTCGGACAATTTTCTCTCAGACCAATACCAAATTTTTAAAATGGAAGCCCTGATAATTTTACTGTGTATTCTAAACTTGAGTTCCAGTATACTCTGGAAGTCTGACTTTACAGGGCACGTTTTGTATTGCTTCACATTGAATCAGTATTTTATTTTTAAAGGTTTTTCTAAAAAAAGAAAAATAAACAAACACACAAAAACAATAAGTTTAATTTGTTTATAAAAAATGCAAAATGCTTTTTTGACAGATTTTACCCCTTAAGTTTTTCAGATTTTACATTTTACCCCTCACTCTAAATTTTGAGGGGTAAAAACCCCTTGGCCAAAAAAAATATCTGGAGCTCTGTATATATACTGGAGGACAATGCAGATAATGCAGACACAATCTTTACATGCCAATAATCACATGTATAAAATTAATATTTGCAATCCTTTAATTAAATTTAAATCTACAGTAACTGTTCATATAACAAAATACTGCAAAAGTCTTATAATATAAGACTTATATTATAATCAAGCTTAAAAAGTGTCACTTACTTTCAGACAAAGTGAAAGCAATGCAAGATAAAGGTGCTCTATTGCCAATAGATAATCCTTCATCAGGTGAGAGCATTTAGAATTTTAATATAGATCTATAAAAGTGTGTTAATATGCATAAGAAGTAGTATATTCTAACATGTCCCTATTGATCATAGAAGGACATGGCGTCACCTTGGCGCAAAAAGTACTGTAACCGACATTTTTGAAATTTTACAGGAGACACAAAAAACTGATTTGTTAATTTTGAGTAAACCCTTTTAATTCCAGACAATAATGTTAAAATATCATTAATAAGTATTATTAAATTGGTTTTAAACATTACAATTATTCATTTATGGATAAAAAGTAATTAGACATTCTTCTACACTTACATGACTTTTTGCACTGTGATTTTAAATGCAAAAAGTGATGTAAGTGCACTTACCATAGTTTTTGCACTAACTCTAATTTTAAGTATCGAAGTTACTGCATTGTATATACATTGAAAGATGTTTATTATAAACAAATTAATTGAAAGGTTTGTTTAAAAAAGGTCATTGTGGATTATGAACCACATTTAATACATTAAACATATGACAGGAAGTTCAAAAACTGAATATTTAAAAATTAATTTTAAACAGTAACAGTTAATCCAAAGCAGTGTATTTTTTTTTAATTTCAAAGTAAATGTAAGCATTAATCACAACAAAATTACATGAAAACTTCAGACTCAGTTGATTAAGTCTGTACATGAGCAATAATGGAAAGTGCAATATCCCTCACGCCCCCTAGCACCAACTTAAGCTGTACTCAATTTTCAACACTTAAAAGTACTGGAATCAATGATTACAGAGAACCAGAAAAACATAACAACACTGAAGTGAAGTACGTGACAACTTATTAACCATGTTTTTTACTGTTGTCATTTTCTAATGGTACAGTTTATTTATGTATTTGTTATAAAAAGGGGCATTTGGAGATCTATATAATATTATCATAATATCTATGTCTCAATAATATCCAACCATTACAGGGACGTAGACTTTGAGATTTTGGATAAAACCACTAGGAATCTTGAACTTTTCTGAACATTTTGGTTGGATGTAGTCGAGATTTTGGATGAACCTGCTAAGAATCCTAAACTTTTCTTGTCCAACATATCCCAGTGAGATCCTTTTATATTATATCTCATGAACAGACTTTAATTTTTATAAATAATTTTGTTTTCATTGCTTCTTCTTTTCAAAATTTTGATATATTGAATTCAAATTGTCTTATTTCCTGCCACCAAACTTTAAACATTATACGCCATATCACTATCATGGTTTAATAGCTTTGATTTTATATAAAAATTCAGATTAATTTCTGTGACATAATGTGGTTTGGGTCTTTGAAAATTGAGATTTTCTGTTAATTAAAGTGTTTTACATGCACGACATAGAGAATGAACTGAGTCATTCTAATTTTTGATAATAGACCCCATTCTATATGTATGAATGTATGGGAGTTGTAGATGCACCACATTAGACTTAACATACTAGCAATTATGGTTTTGACCAATATATTATTGAAACAGATTACATGTCTTTGTCTGCCATGTTTTTATAGAAATTAGAATAGAAAAGATAAACCAATGTTAGCAACTGTTTCTTTCCAGGGCTATAAACAGTGAAATTGCAGTTACATTTTTATAATACAGTTTACTGTTGTCCTTATATAATGCAATAAGAATGTAAATCTTTTAAGCAAGTTTTATCTTTATTTTTATAATAAATAATTGAGTAAACAATTGAAAAAAAAAAATTACTTAGAGCTGTCATCAATAGAAATGATATTGATGTGCATCGTTGATAATTTTTTGATGATCAGTACACATTTTAGAAAATCGATAATTTTGATTTAATAATTGAATGTCTAGAAATTATGAAGTTCAACCAAAACATAATTATGCAGAAGCATTTCCACCGAATCAATGACAGCTCTTATTACTGGAATCATTTAAAAATATCAACAAAATTTGAATACTGAAATATTCCTAGCTATATTATTTGTTGTTAAATTAAAATAAAACATTTTCTTTAAATGTTAGTTTCCTTAAGTCGATTTATATATAAAATTTGTATTTTAGAAATAATTTTGCTATTTAATAATGCATTAGTGAAATATTTTAATGCAGTTACAATACTTTTTGCATCAAATTATTTTCAACTTATCTGTAAAAACATTGGCGCAAAAACTCATGTAAGTGTACTTACTGTAGTTTTTGCACCAACAAATTCTGAAGCTGCACTTACATTTTTTATTTTTATGCCAAAAAAGTCATTTTTTATCAAAATTCAGCTTCTTAACTTCAGAGACTGGTGAAAGATTGTATTTCTAACCAAATAATGACAAAAAGTGATTTTCTCAAAAAATGTCAGTTACATTACTTTTTGCTCCAAGGTGACGATGGAAAGTGTGTGTAAATATGCAATTAAATCACTGTTGACGATAACAATTTATGGAGACTTAAGACAAGAGGAAAATTTTCTCAGTATGTTAATCATGTTGTTATGAACTTATCTATAACTTATATATAAACACAGCAGTGTTTTTTTCAATGCAACATTCTGATTCATATTTTTACTATGTATTGTATCATGAGAAAAAATTGACCATTTTTCAGAACAAAGCTCAGAAAATTTAGCTGTCAACATTCGGGCCGAAGATGAAGATGACCCTTCGCTAGGAAGATTTAATGTGGCTTCTGTAGAAGATCACACATTGCAGCAACTAGCACTGTCAAAGATGCCGGAGCAGTATTTACTTATATACCCCGTTGTATCCGGACAAAAGGCCAAACGGAACACAGATGACGGTTCCTGGCTTTTACACGGAATGAAAAAAATATTTCTCGAAAGATACGACTCTGTTGCAAAGCCCGTCAATTTTCTTCAATTTATCACCGCAGTTTCCGGTCATGTTGCCAGAGAGCGGGAATCATTTAAAAACAAACCAAAGGATACTGGGTCAAATGACGGTAGTGGAGACCAAAATCAACAAAGCAAAGATGATACATCAGGTACTACACCTCAAAATGAATCAGGAAATGGCAAGAAAAGAGAGAGAAAATCGAACAAAGACTGGGAAAAGGACGAAGAAAACTCTGGATTTAAAAATGCAGTGTGTTTCCACCACAAATTGCTCACGCCAATTATTTTCTATCCTAAGGAATATGAACCAGATTTACCAGTAGTACCAAATTTCAAAGTATAATAAATTGTACCTTCATAAAATGTTGAATATTTATCAACACTATAACAACCCAGGCCTCAAAGTTATAAAAAATTTTTGTCTGAGTTCTGTCTCAAACCACAGGATTTTCATTAGTCACTGAAGTTCTGGGCAGTTTGTGACCCATCAAATACCTAAGCTCTAAGTTTGAGCTCAGAGAATGTCTTTACAACCTCGGGGGCCAGTTCTGACGACAATCTAACTGAGAGACAATAATCAAATAATATCCCTCCCTCTAGTGGAAGCAATAAATTTAACATTTTTTTCTTTCTTTAATACAGTGTACCCTTTTTAATAAATTCAAATTATGACTTTATGTGATAGTTTTTTTTGATTACATGTATTTTCAGCACCATATTTCCACAGTGTTACTGATGTAGTAAGGACAAGATTGCTCTTTCACAATTTCCAGATATTCTTATGCCTTAGTCTGTTACTCTGACAGGACTTGTATAAGGGAGAGAACTCAAGAATATAGACAAGTCAACATTACAGAGTTGTCTTTCTTAGTAATTTTACTCACCATCAGCTTCCTCCTGCTCTCCTCTCAAGTATGGATCCCGGCCCAGCAATTTGACACAAGCAAGCTTAGAGAATCGCCGGGCAACATCCCTTGGTGTTTCTCCTGCTTGATTGGTTATTGACATATTTGCTCCCATCTCTATCAGCCATTGTAAAACATGAACATGACCTTGACCTGCGGCTGAAAACATTTGAATAAACTCGGTCTTAAATATATTCCTGGATGTTTTGAAATCACTGATTAAGTAAATGTCATATTTGAACTAACCAGGAAGACTACTGCTTTGATGCATTAAACAAAAAGATTTTGGTTGCCATGGAAACAAGAGTTCTGAATCAAATTACGTGAAACATTTTAGTAGGGCTTCATGAAAGTACATGTATTATCCCTTGCAAGTTTCGTCAATTTTAAAGTGGATTGTTTGTTTTTCTAGCCATATCTTTGCGATTAATCCACCTAATCAAGTTCAGTGGATAATGAATAAGTAATAACCAATTTCTCTAAAAGCAGGGTTGTTTAAATGAAATTATATTTAACCACAACCATACATGTGGACTTTCGATGATCTAGTGGGAGATTTTTCTTCAAAAAGAGGGAGATTTTAGAATTTGCAATAAACAAAGAAGGAAGTTCTGACATCAAAAATAGGGAGATTTCTTTAATTTGTGAAAATGCCCCTTATTTTAAGAAAAATCTTTGAAAATATGGCTGCAGAAAAGGAAGACTCACACTAAAAGTGGGAGAGTTCACATGTATGCACAACACACAGAAATATATCACAAAAAGGTCACCACAAGTGCTTTAGGTTCAGTTCAGTAACGATAAAATATGTTGAATAATGTGAAAAGTTTTCTAACCTTTATGAGCTGGTGTTGAACCTTTATCATCCCTCTCATTGATGTTGACCACTCCATTCTCCACCAACATTCTAAGATGGTCTAAATCTCCACTAAATGCTGCAACATGGGCAGGGAATGCCAGGTCTTGAGGAAATAAAAAAAATTGAATAGTTATTATAATCATTAATAACAATAAACAGCAATCAGTTTTCATAATAAATATTCAAATTTGTTTTTCCTAATTAAAATACTTGATGGAGTTTCAAATATTTGAATATGATTCCCAGTCCTTGAAAATATGACATTAAACAAAGTCAGTGATCATCAAACTGTTCTTCAAACATGTGAACATCTTATCCCACATGAAAACAACATTTTTTTCTTACTTTCTGCCTCTTCAGGATGGTCCCTCTCCCATTCTATTCCATTAATATACTCTATGACATTATCCTTGTAAAATTGATGGGCCAGATCTTTCGGGGTTTCACCCTGATCGTTGCGGGCTCCGAGGATATGTGTAGCACTTATACCCATACTGACAAGGAACTTAAGGCACGGCAGGTGTCCCTCAGCCGCAGCATAGTGAGCTGAAATGGTTTATATAGTTATATATAATAACATTATTAATACTGCTTGTTTGAAATGACCATTTTATTGGCTAAATAAGATGTAATCTTACCTATTTATCATTAGTATTACAAGTTTCTGATGGGATATACCGGATATTATAGTACTGCAAGTTTGTAACGTCGCTTTTCATTGGATAACCGTAATGTTTATATAGTTTTATAAACACAGCTACTGTAGATTTATGAAGAAATGTCACTTTTTTCTCTTAAAAACAGGAAGTTTGCCGTACAATAAATTCGTAATAAATATTCCAGACAGGTTATTATGGCCGTATATAAATGGTTGTTTGCAATATAACCCTTGATATTTACAAACAACCGTTTATATAGGGCCATATAACTTGTCAAAAATCTTTATAACTAATATTATGGCCTAAATGAGATAATAAAGACCCTTGGCACTATATGAGGGTTATATTTATGACAGCAGTTGTACATTAAAATTCTATCTTCGGAAAATAGAAGTCTTTTCAAAAGTTATTATATAAAACCATTGTTGAATGAAAACTTTGATCTTATTTAATAAGACTTCTTATTCCTGAATACAAGGATCTATTATGTTCATACCCGGGGTATTCCCAATATTATCCACTTCATCGATGCTGGCTCCCCATTTATTTAGTAACTGCAAACATCCGAGCCTCCCATGATAACAAGCTGCGTGAACTGGGGTCCAGCCATTTTTATCTGTAGAATTAATATCCTGCAAAAAAAATGACAATTTTTAGTGAGACATTATCTTATGTTGATTAATCTGACCTGAGTGTTCTATATGAAATTAAAAAATCCTCTTACAGGTACATGTTCACTCTCCATAAAGAAAAACTGCACTATCCGGAATCAAATTTATTTTACAAATAAAAAAAAATGATATAAAAGTGTCAGCTGCATTTCAAAAAACCTTTTTTACTGGAAATGACTATTCCAGCAATCATTCTAATTAAAGGGACTCCACTGAGGTAATTAAAAGGCTAAAAACATAACATTTGAATTTCTTACATAAGTGAGCTGGGGCAATTTAAACAGAAATATATTCAAAGATAGTTTAGAAATAATACTTTGCAATAATTTGAAAATCACATTTTCATGTTTTTCTTAGCCCCATTTGAGTGAAAAGCGTTTAAACGCTTAAGTGCGCGAATGATCTGAAATTTTGCACAAATTTCTACATCAAATGGTACATTTATCTGGAAAAAATATTTTCAGTCCCATCATGTTAAAAAACCTCAGTGGAGTCCCTTTAGAGTGATTGCAGTGGAGTCCCAGTACTTTAAGTGTTTCAAATTGACTATGAAATATCACAAACAATGTAATTAAGTTTGCATAGACCTGTGTTCCTAACTTGACCCATAGAATGCAATTTCACAGGTTTTATTGAATTTTAATAATTTTTACAATTTAAAAATTTAAAGTTAATTTACATGTAATGCAAATATTTTATGTGGATTTTAAGATGGGAATCTGAAGTGAGATGCAATGTATAAACGAAGAAAATTTAAAAACTTAATTTATTTTTCTATATGGCTTAAAATTATCAATTTTTTAAGGAAAGGTATTTTAATTTAATATCATAAAGGATTCCAATTTGTCTATATTTAAAACAGCCTTCAGCTTTTATATTTTATTGAAAATGGAAATGTGCATCATATCACTATTAGGCCTTCTTCAAAACAGCGTCCCTAGAGCTATTTATAGTACGCCAGTGACATTCGTTTCTGAAAATTGAACCTAGTTTGTTTTACTAATTTACATATAGAGAGCAGACCGGTAGATAAGAGGAATCAAGGGGTTTCCTTATTGTTTATATATTTTATTGACAGCAGTTTACATTTTCCACCTTAATTCTTTTGACTTGACAATCGGATATGAAAAGATTTATCTAAAAATAACAAGTTTTACCTTAAGAAAAGCTGAAAGCCACTTTAAGTAGTCATGTAAAAAAAAAACTGATTAATGAGAGTAATGTTTCTACCCCTAACCTATTCTATGGTTTAAAACAAATGACACAAACATAAACATTCACACAGATATCATGCTAAACGTAATTATGTGTTATACACAACATACATATACAATGGTCAGTGAAAAATCAAAAATTATCATTCACATGTATTGATGAAAATATCACTTTTAAATCCTTACCCTGTGGGAACCGTAATTGTTAAGCCTTTGCCAACAGTATAAAGCCAGGCTAGCCTGCACAATCCATACAGTCCGACCATGCAGGCTCCAAACTGTTGGCTGACATATTTCAAATTTTCATCCTGATATCCCCAAAATTGATAATGGACAGTTCCAAAAATGGAAGCTAGACAAGTCTATTTATGATAATTAGGGTGTTAAGGGTTATACATGACAAAGACTATGACATCTTGGATTCTCAAAAATGGATTATACCTGGCACTTAGTAATATATTGCTATATAATGATCATGCAACTGACTTGTTGCCACAATCATTGTTAAAAGAAAATGAAAAAGGCACTTTAATGACGGCCTGTCTATACACAAATAAATCTTTGTTGAATTAACAATATTGAATAACCAGACCAAAAATCTACTTGAACCAACACAGCAAATCTAAAATTCATTCTTTTCTTTAAATAGAAAGCCAGAAAAGATTTTGGATTAATTTACATTAAATATGTGTACCCAGTAAAAAACAAAGAGCTGTCCGTATTAGACAGCTCTAATGACTATTCTCAGTGCTTGAAAGTAGGAAAAGGGGCATAACTCTGTACAAAGGTATCTCAGGAGTTATTGGTCCTGTGCCCATCATGTCACAGAGAGCAAGTGTGTGGAATTTTTACCAATTCTCTTCAATTACCTTTGGAGATACTTGCATGCAAAAACTTAGTTTGATGTAATGGCGATGCAGGTTTGAGTACATAATAGCTCTCCCTTACTTTTTCAAATGATAAAACTACTCCAATAGTAAAGTTAACTTTAATCATGGATTTTAAATATGAGGGTTTCAAAATTCATTCTAAAAGTTTGTTGTAACCCTAACGTCAACAAAGCAGACTTTTTGATATTAAAACAGTTTTTATAAACACCATGTGTTACAAAAGCTCACAAAAAATATTATGTTGCCATTCTTTTAAGTTGAACAAGCAAAAACTCATGAAAAAAAACAACATGCTTCTTGGATAACAATCCCAATTAACTGTTTTACCTTTTCTCCATCTTGATTCAAAAATCCCTTCATAATAAAACATTTTCAATTTGTTAAAATCTTTTTACATTTTTACAGTAAGTCCAGATATAAAATTACACTGTAGGATATCAGGTGTCTTAAAAATTTTATTCACATTTTGCAGGTAAAATATTTTCTGTCCTTTTTCATGTGAAAGAATTATAAAAAATTTAACATCTTGCCTAAAGGAATGATAAGTACAATGTATCAATAATAAAATACTGTAAACGTAAGCTGACAAATAGACTGTTAGAGGCTGGGATATTACAACATCCACGGTAAGTAATTCAAAGTTTATTTCAGTAAAGATCAGCAAAAATCTAAAAGAGAAAATTTGTCTTTATACATATTAATGAAATCAATTAAGGGCTTCCATTAGTGGAAGTTTGGGGGTCATTTACTCTTGATTTTGGCTTGTGACTTCATAAATACATTTATAATGCTTTACCTTCTTTATCTATATAATGTGACTTCCAATGTGTCTCTGACTTCCAAATTTGGAATTTAATAAAAGCCCCGAATCAATGAATTAATTGAGCCGCGTCACGACAAAACAAACATAGTGTGTTTGCGACCAGCATGGATCCAGACCAGCCTGCGCATCGGCGCAGTCTGATCAGGATCCATGCTGTTCGCTATCAGTTTCTCTACTTGTAATAGAGTTGGTAAGCGAACAGCATGGATCCTGATCAGACTGCGCAGATGAGCAGGCTGGTCTGGATCCATGCTGGTCACAAACGCACTATGTTGGTTTTGTCGTGACACTGCTCAATTATCTTTTTAAAATAATCTAAAATAAATCATGAACACAGAAGAAGACTTACTGTTCCCGCTCGGAGAATAGTATTCAGTGTAAATGAGTTGCCGTGTGCAGCGGCCAGATGACCTGGTGAACTCCCTCGATGATCCTTGGCACTGAGATTCACGCCATTGTTTGCTAAACCCTAAAATATAAACAATGTTACTATGTATAATATCATTTTGTTTTTTGCTAAACCCTAAAATATCCTATTTACAATATCATTTTAAACAGTGTTGGCAGAACCTCTAGCATGGGTTCGGCTCAGTGGTTTCTTTTACGTCAAAATATTCGGGAAAATTGGATATGTCCAGGGTTAAAGCTAGTTTAAGACACTATTAATGATAATTGCCCTTTAAAAGTTAAAATATATATGCTGAAACATAACTGTAATATTATATGTATTATGTAATATGTATATATGGACTGGTGGTCTGATTATACAATAAACTTCTTGAATTTGAAACATAGGGAGCAAGAACAGTGTTTGGATAGCATATAAAATGCTTATTTGAACATATTAGAAAAAAATTTCTCACTATCACATATTATATAGACTATACTGGGATCCTACATGTTTACCGGACAATCAGTTTACCGGACAAAATCTATTCCTGTCAAATAAGGCTTTATTTTTTGCTTCAATTCAAAAATCATCCGGTCTGAATCGTACACACACTTTCTACTGCAAAGTAAATAACAACAAAACCACTCTCAGGCAAATATTGTTGATTCAGTTCTATTTACTAACATAACCTTTAGTTTACTAGTTATTCCATGACCTGGTCATGCGGGGGAATAATCTGTTCTGCTCATTCCCAAATATTGAGGCCCTTAATGGGTTATTTAACTTATTTTAGATGGATTTTACTTTTAGTTCTTCTCAAAGTTAACTCAGGAGACAATCATAACATATTTTAAGGATAAAAAATAATTTTAAATTTCGTTCAAACAATATCTTGTTGTTGTCTTTTACGAAGAAATGCAAATTAAAAAACATATAAGGAGATGGGTTACGCACATGGGATGAAACTGTACATGAAATGTACAAAAAATAGACTTTATGGCTTTTGCAACATGCTACATGATGATCAAAAGGAAACTGTATGAGAAAGAACAGAATTCCATTTGAATATCAAAATGTGTCATACTTTTAAGGACCATGAAGAATCAATACGTTAATTGAGTTAATAGTGTTTATTTCAATTACACCCCTATATTGGCCTCTTCCTAACAAGCATGGCTGCCGTGTCTATTTTAGTGACATACCGTATAAGTGTTTTTTTCTGCGGGCTCCAAATTCTGCGGTTTTTCCAAATTTTGGCATGTTTTTATTTCTGCGGACTTTATTTCTGCGGCACATTCTTTGGACAAAACATGATTTAAATTCTGCGACTCGTCTTATCAAAGTCTAAGTCACATTACCCTATCTATTATATTTGCATGTACACCTTCGCATTTGTTTATCGTCGTCACCCCACCGCAAAACTGTATAGTAATTACAAACAATAATATTGTTTGCTTGCAAACAAATATAATGCGCAACAATAGAAAGGTATACATCTTTGATCAGCGTGAAGTAACGTGTGAAAAATATACCCCGGTAGTATGATCTTTAATTGAATGAAAATGATAGAAGTTTACCGTATCGTATCAGATGACAATTAAAGTAAACAACGATTATTTAGCAGTATAAGGGTTGGAATGGTTTGAAATATCTTTATTCTTAAATTAGCATAATTAACAATAAGTACATCCTTACAAACACACATTACATACTTAGCCGACAACAATTTTTTACAACTTGAAAACCCGCTAACCGTTATAATTTTTTTGTCGTTATTACATTTGACGAAGCAGGTCACAATGTAGGATACATATCGTAGCAGGTAGGGGAATATTCTGCGGTTTTTATTTCTGCGGTGCCGAAACTGACCGCAGAAAACGCAGAAATAAAGTCACCGCAGAAAAAACCACTTATACGGTACTGGTTTTTTCCAGTATCTTAACATTGCCTTTCAATAGTCGTAGTTTCCTTGCTTAATTTCAATTTAACACTTCAAAATATTTTGAAACACAATGTCCGGTAAATTGAGTTGTCTGGACGATTTTTTCCCTCTTTTAATGCCCTACTTTAAAGACACATTTCTACGGTCAAAAATTAAATTTTATGTTTGATAAAGGAATGTTTACGTATATTAAGAACCCACAATTATTTGGGTAAAATTTCATTCTTTTGTATTATTTTAAATAAAAGTTACAACGAAAAAACATCATATTTTGTCCGGTAATATGTAGGATCCCAGTAATTATATAATCTAGTGTGTTCAGATGTTCAAATAAGTATTTAATATGCTATCCAAACAATGTGCTGGCTCCCTATGTTCTGAAATAGCCCTCCCTCCATTAGGAAATTTGCTAGAAAATTTTAAACTAAAAACTTCTGTTAGATCTTTTTAGTATCTCCTGATGTGTTTTCATTTTTACAATCATCTAGTGTGCTTGCAGCTGGAAGTGTCAACACATGTGACAAACTTTAACATTGTATGATATGACACTGGTACTATCGCGTTACCTGTAGACATGCATCTTGTCCTCTGATTGCTGCAATATGAGCCGGGGTCCAGCCTTTAGGTGTGGTAACTGTGGTATCTGCTCCATGCCACAACAACCAATGTAGGCACTGAAACAAACCAAGTAACAGTAGATCAAACAAGAGCTGTAGGTAGGACAGCACGCTCGACTATTCTAAGTGCTTGATAGTAAAAGAGCTTTGATAATGTTAAATTTTTTAAGTTCACAAAAGGGCTAAATTTTTTTTATAAATTCATGTTATAGGCCTTAGAGAGAGTTTAATTATACAGTATTGGCTTAAATTTTCGGAAGGTAATGTCACAAGGGTGTTTTATTGAGTATAATAATACTAATTACCTATGAATACATAAATTTGACAGAAAAGGTACAATTTAGGCTTGTTATTAAGATGTTTTATCAAGTAAATTACTGCTTTATTATTATGAATGCATTAAATTGTCCCAAAAAAGGCACAAACCCTTCAGTAGTTATTGAGATAACAGCTTACAAGCAAAACTTTACCATGAATTTCTAAGTTGAAAAAGGGGAGAAAAATCAGCCTAAATGCAAGATAGAATTATGGAGCTTTGTCAGTGACCTACAATTATGACCCTAAATGCATATGTGAAGTTTTAAATAAATATCTTTAATAGTTATTGAGATATGTAAAACGTGTATGTAAACATTAACCAAGAGACTAAGTAGAAAAGGGGATATGAATCAGCCTTAATGCAAGATAGAGTTATGGAACTTGGTCAGTGACATACAATTATGACCCTCCAATTATGACCCTAAGTGCATGTGTAAAGTTTCAAGTAAATATCTTTGAATACCTTTAACCTTTAACCACAATTTCTAAGTTTCAAAGGGGCAAATAATTCTGCAAATATTGCAGGCAAAGTTATGCAATTTTGCAAACTGATGTACATTGTTACTATAAAAAAGCATTTTAAATTTCAATTGAATATCTCAAGCAATAATTGAGATATTTGACTTTACAAAAAAACTTTAACCAAAATTTCTAAGTTCCAAAGAGGCATAATTCTGTCAATATTGTAGGCAGAGTTATCCAACTTGTCAATCTGATGTACCTTGTTACTATAAATAAGTATTGTAAGTTTCAATTGAATATCTCAAGAAATAATTGAGATATTTGACTTTACAAAAAACTTTAACCAAAATTTCTAAGTTAAAAAGGGGCATAATTCTGTCAATATTGTAGGCAGAGTTATCCAACTTGTCAATCTGATGTACATTGTTACTATAAATAAGTATTGTAAGTTTCAATTGAATATCTCAAGCAATAATTGAGATATTTGACTTTACAAAAAACTTTAACCAAAATTTCTAAGTTAAAAAGGGGCATAATTCTGTCAATATTGTAGGCAGAGTTATCCAACTTGTCAATCTGATGTACCTTGTTACTATAAATAAGTATTGTAAGTTTCAATTGAATATCTCAAGTAATAAATGAGATATTTGACTTTACAAAAAACTTTAACCAACGCAGACGCCGACGCGGACGCTGACGCCGACGCCGACGCGACTACAATAGCTCTCATATTCTTCGAATAGTCGAGCTAAAAAAGGCAATTTGTTTTACATAAATAACACATGGCTGTCCCATGACTTACTGGGTATTGTCAACCAGAAAACAGAGTATAATACACCAAAGAGCAGAGGTTATTATGCTTGGTCAAAGATTGCCAATATCCACCATCAAGCAGACAGTCAACATGTGCTAGTTATTTCATAACCAAAAACAAATACATTTGCATGCAGTACCTAGAAATAATCCCTGGATCACATAGAGATATTTGACTAGAACACATTATTATTTTTATAATTCTATAAAAGTTTCATATTAAAAGATAATTATGTAAAACATTTTATTAAATGACGAATTACAGGATTTTTTTATGGCTAATAACCTATCTTATTTCACACCTTATATAATATAATAACCAATAAACTGTCAGCTTTTTGAACCATGTGATGTTCAAATAGAAATCATTATTGGACCCAATCCGATCCAATATGGGATATATTTGGACTTGTACAATATTATTTATCTTGCAGATTATATAGTTGATTATCTCAATTTCATACAGAGAACTGTTAAATTATTAACCTTATAAAATAAATCAGCCGCGTCACAACAAAACCAACATAGTGCGTTTGCGACCAGCATAGATCCAGACCAGCCTGCTCATCCGCGAAGTCTGATCAGGATCCATGCTGTTTGCTTACAAACCCTATAGCAAGTAGAGAAACTGATAGTGAACAGCATGGATCCTGATCAGACTGAGCGGATGCGCAGGCTGGTCTGAATCCATGCTGGTCGCAAACCCATTATGTTGGTTTTGTCGTGACGCGGCTCAAATTGAGTTTTACAAACAGTTATAAAATGGGATAATTTACAATTTAATACCTCTAGGGCTCCAACATTACAGGCAGAGTGTAGAGGTGTGAACTTGTCTCGATCATCCACTTCATTTATACTGGCTCCACTTTTAACCATCGTTTCCAAAGCATTGACATCGCCTGAAGCAACTGCTTCATGGATACCCGAATATTTCTTCTGCGCTGTATAAATATACACTTTATTTACTACAGTGACTGATTAAATTAATTAAGTCTTTATTTATAGTATTATATGGATGAAATTAAAAGAACAACTTTCTTTTGTTGTTTTACTACAATTTTGATGCTTTAAAAACATTCTGAATAAATGAATATTTAAGGCCATTATTTTTTGATATTTCGGTTTACAGACCCGCCGACTCTGTATTTTGGGAAAATGAAAAAAAAAAAAAAAAAATCTGCCCCCAAAAAAATTCTGTGTTGTCTTGAAATAGGCTGCTAATAATACGACTTGTCAAAGAAATGTCGTGGTAAGTATTTTAATTAACTGTTAAACCTACCACATGCCAGACTATTTTACCTACGATTTATACACGCAACCGGTTATCTTTACTTGAGAATAGCCTGTCGTCTGCTAGTTGGGCAAAGTGTTTATTGGTGTATTATGAAAGAATGTCTGTAAAATGGGGTCAAGCCATTCTCACAGAATTATAATTAGGACTTGATCATATTTCATCAATGCATTGAAGGTCGAAATGTGTAAAAATGTATAACAACCAAACAACCAAACAAACAAAAAAAAAACACGCCAAATTTCGTAAGCAATTACATTCAAGGACAGAGCGAGAGAAATCTGCTGTTATGACAAGATCAGTATTTTCAGATTTAACAAAAAAATTAGTCTTTAAAAGCAGATTCAATACAGGTTTCAAACAAACAAAATAAAAAAAAAATGCCCGCACTTACTTTAAATAGATTTTTATGTCAAAAATTGACCCGCTAATTATCCGATAAAAATATTTTCACAATGGGCAAAATTGAACATGACTTTGTGTAATCTTTTCTTGACAGTTTTTTTAACATCTGATCTTTAAAGAAATGAGTGCAAGTCAGCTGATTTTCGGCACCTTTGATGATTCAGATTACACAGCAGTGTGTAAACATCAAAGAATGACAGATTCTTTTGAAGAGCTCGCTCGCCACTTGTCATAAGTCATTGTGTGTAGATTTCATGTGTGTTTTTAAACAATGGCAATATGAGCAAAAGTTTTTTTTTTGTGTATTTAAACAATCTTTGGAATAGACAATCGGCGATGTTTTTAATTTCATTGCTCTAGTAAGTACTATGTATATGTATGCACCACATTTATAGTTATGAAAACTTTTTTTTTTTTTTTCCCGCCGCCGACCCTACCTTTTTTTGGAAAAAATCAGTAAACCAAAATATAAAAAAAAATTGGCCTAATTTATCAAAAAACAAAACAAATGGGAGCGGCCATGTACAGGTATTTTCCCTCACTACCAGTACAGACTTTTACTAGAAATATGCCCAGCCCTAAAGCTGGGTTTAATTAATTCTGGGGACTTTTGATTCTTTGATGTGAGAGAGCTAACAAGCTTGCTTATGGTAATAAGATGCCTGAAATTATGCATGGCCTGAAGTCTTCCTCCACCTTTTAAGTTAAAAAATTTGCAATGACTATTTATCTATCTATCCCAAATACTGCCAACCATCCTCAAAGATGCCAATTTACAGGCAGGAATATCTGATCAGCTGATGTCTTAGAAAATGGTGTAAGAGAAGTAAAAACCTTGCAAAAAGGGAGCTCAATCTTAACAGTATAAAATATGAATATATATTCATAAACAATGCATTACATCACTAACTTTCACAACTTAAAGACCACAGGCTCATTTACAAAATACTGGGGAAAATGGTTTATCTGGGTCGAAAAACATCTGGAACGAACCACTGACTGTTTTCCTTTTATAGGATATCTAGATCGAATTTAGAAAAAAATGTCTAATACATAATACTTTTCATATCAATTGCTATTTTTCTTTTATTTATACATATTCTGACGGCCAGGAAAATATGGAAATTGTGCAAAATATAGAAAAAATACCTGGCATAGTGCTCGTTGCCAACAATTTGTTTACACCTGTATCATGTATACAACGGCAAATTTGATTGGCCGATCCAAAATATCGATATGTGCATAAATACCGAAAAGGACATTTAGCTTTAACAAAGAAAACGGAAAGATATACGAAAAGGACATTTAAATACGAAAAAGACAAGCTGTTCAGAGTATTTTCTGATATATCTTGTGACAAATTATATAAAAAAATTACTCAGACACTCACAAAGTTTTGAAACCTCCTGATTACTAGGCGGACACTATTTAACCAGGTTACTGAAGATTTATAACAGTCAACTGTTGGAAAGGGCCTATTTCTACAACCACCCAGACACTTGGGGTGTGGAGCTCAAAATGCCTTAAAATCCAAATAGAATGTGTATTTGTCAATCCAAGCACAGATATTTATCATATACATGTATCATCAAAACTTAATATAAGCTGTTTTGAAAAAAAATCATATTTCAATGTCTACAGTATAATATTAACCTTTAATACCAATTTACAAACTAATAAAAACTTATAAACAACTATTCTCAGCTTGCCACTTGTTACTTAATTTCTAAAAATACTGCATGCTCATGTACTTTACCTTTCCCTTTAAGACTTTTTTGTCCTTCACTTTCTATTTCTTTCCTGTGGTTCACTGCTAGTAAATATTCTTCCTGCTCACAAGTGACAATTATATAGAAGCATTGTCATTAATTTTTTTAACCTCTAAAACATTTTTTTACTCAATTTAAAACTTCCCAGACCAGGGCTTGTCAGCCTCAGACCTCCTGGTTAACAGATGGACACTAAATAACCATAAATAAAATAATTACATTTTTAAATTGAAACTGGAGTTGATTTCTATATTCAAACTAAGTTACATTACTAAATAATTAACCATGTCACTTACTATTGAACTAACAGCAAGGTTATTGAAAGTGGCCTTGTATCACTGCAATAAATGTATATTGATAGCAATTATATACGATGTACAGTAAGTTGTAACATTTAATACATATAATAGCTCGCAACTATGGTAATAAAAGTGATGATGTCAAAATAAAGTTAAAAATAACTTAATATAATATATAAGGTAGTCACTGTGGTGTAGTGGTTAGCATACTGGACCAATATTCCAAAGACCCGTGGGTCTCAGTGCCAGCTGCAGCATGCCGACTTTTTGTATTATATCTGTAAATACCTTTTTGGAAATCTGCTATTAGAAGAAACTAAGCTGTGCTGTATATATTGATAGCCTGTATACTGTGAGGTTTTGAACTCAATGACATCTGTAAATACAGCCTTGTTTTCAAGCTTGACATTTCATAATCCAAAATTTCCTTCTCAGTTATACTGACATGCTGATTATAACTTTGAAATGCAAGAATAGTGTGAACATAAAAGACATCTTTTGATTATCGAGGAAAACATTAACCCAGCCAAATAGGCTTACTCTATAAATTTATTATCTATACTTCATTTACTAAGTTCTCTTCCAGTTCAAGTGACATAGTTAGTGGTCAACTGCTGCAAACCATGATAAAATAAAAATACTTCAAAGTTACTCTAGATTAGAAGAGTATCATAGCAACACTATTCATAGCCATAGCAATCTTGATCCTAGCAGGGTTTGTTGATTATATAAATTTTCCTCTATTCTGGTCATTGGCGGGTAGATGTTAAGAAGGAAAATAGGTAAAACAAATTTTTCATTTCTTTTCTCATGTCTTTATTTACAACAGCTTCAAATGAGTGAAAACATAAGCACAAACAAGAGGGCCATGATGGCCCTGAGGTCGCTCACCTGTATATAGGCCCCCCCCAACCCCCGTCCCCCCCCCAACGTTGCAGGGCCAATTTAACCCAGGGGCTTTTATTTGAACAAACTTGGTAGACACCCATAAGAAAATGTTTCATGCTAAACATCAAAGCTCTAGCTCATTGGGCTTTTTAAAAGAAGATTTTTTTAAAGTTTTACACATATAGTTAAAAACAATGACACCCCTGGGGCGGGGCCAGTTTTGACCCCAGGGCTTTTATTTGAACAAACTTTGTAGACACTTACTAGAAGATGTTTCATGCTTAATATCTTAACTCTAGCTATTTGGGTTTTTTCAAAGAAGATTTTTTAAGTTTTTGCTATACACACATAAGGAAAATCAATGACCCCCGGGGCATGGCCAATTTTGACCCCAGGTCTTTTATTTGAACAAACTTTGTAGACACTCACTAAAAGATGTTTCATGCTTAATATCTTAACTCTAGCTATTTGGGTTTTTTCAAAGAAGATTTTTTAAGTTTTTGCTATACACATATAAGGAAAATCAATGACCCCCGGGGCGGTGCCAATTTTGACCCCAGGGCTTTTATTTGAACAAACTTGGTAGACACCTATTAGAACATGTTTGATGCTAAATATCTTAGCCATAGCTCTTTGAGTTCTTTAAAAGAAATTTTTTTAAGTTTTTACTTTAAGCATATAGGGAAAATCAATGACCCCCCGGGGCAGGGCCAATTTTGACCCCAGGGCTTTTATTTGAACAAACTTGGTAGACACTCACTAGAAGATGTTTCATGCCAAATATCTAAGCTCTAGCTCTTATGGTTTTTTAAAAGAAGATATTTAAAGTTTTTTCTTTCGGTTGCCATGGCAACCAGAGTTCTGCATGGAATTAAATTCTTTGAACAATTTGTAAAGGTGACCACCAAAGGGACATTCCTGTGAAGTTTGGATGAAATTGGCTCAGTGGTTTATGAGGAGATGTCATTTAAAGTAAAAGTTTACGGACGGATGACGGACGGCCGGACGCCGGACGAAAAGCGATCACAAAAGCTCACCCTGTCACTTTGTGACAGGTGAGCTAAAAAGTCAACAGAATAATGTACCTGTAAATTTTTCATTTAAAAAAACAAAACAAAACAGACATCAGGTCAAGTGAGAGGTGATCAATGGCAGGAGATCTATACTTTACATGTACCGGTATGATTAATTAAGAAACCCTGTGTAACTTAATAATAGCTTCACATACATGTAACATATACTGACTGTGATGAAATCTTTAAATTGTAATAAAATTTTCTATGACTATATCATTAAATTTATTACACAAAAAAATTATTACTATTAACCTAGCTGACAATATGATTGTTTAAATGAAATATAAAGGTACATGGTTCTTTAAAAAAAACCCAAAAAAACAAAAACTAACGTAAATAGAAAACTGTAGCTCCGTGTTTAATTGTATTTGTACCTTTTTTAACTATTTGTTAAACTACACAATTAGATAGAAAATAATTAAACTAATAGCAAAAACATACACAAGTATTTAACTGCAAGATTGATACAGGCATAACAGTTTATTCAATCAAGATTTTATTAAATTCTGAAAATTTGTATTAGCAATTTTATCCAAACATCAAATATCTTATTTTCTCATGTTTCATTCCACTATAAATTTTTCTTAATGAAATTTTACTGAATAATCTTTACAAAATTATCCATTTCTGCAAAGTTCCATACAGGAACTGTATACTTTGCGCAAAACTTTTTTTTAATGAATTAAGACATGGACCATTAAAACAAGCAGGTCTAATTTTCAGACATTAATGTTTATTGTGCTTGATACAGACTCAATTCAAAGTAGGTTTAAACATATTTATTTAAGCTCGATTAAGAATCAAATTCTGCTTCCTGCTTTCTTTGCAAAAAAAGAAAAAAAATCTACATTGTATGAAGCCTTAGTTTCGCACTAACTTTGATTTATTATTTTTTTTACCATTATTGGTTTTGTTTGTTTTCTTTTTACCTATTCTCTTTAATCAGCACACTTACCTATCCTACAGAATAAAAGTTTACAGAAAGATATTTAAGTTTTTTTTCTAAAAAGTCCAATACAAATAAAGAAAAACAATAGTTTTACAATGACTGTTTCTAAATGACATAAATGAATAAATGTTTTTAAATGTCTAATGTCATCAAAATTACCTTCCTTAATGTCATTACATTATACAATTACTGTTCCTAAATGTGATATTACAATTATATTAAAAACAGGGGAAAAAGTCATTACAATTACTGTTTGTAAAAGGTGACATTACAATTATTGTTTCTTAATTAGACATAAAACTATTTCTATTTCTTTATGTCATTTATTACAATTACTGATTCTAAATGTCATTACAATTACTGTTTTATAATATAATTACAATTACTGTTCCTTAGTGTGATATTAAGATATCATATGAGGCTATAAAGTAACAATACTGAAAGGTAACTAGCTTACATGTACATCAGCCAAGACAAATACATGTAAATAAAACATTAAAAATATAAAATGAATGCGAGTTGGACAGCTCTCCATATTTTACCTCATTGAGTTGAGCTAAAAGTACAAAAACAATGAATGTGCTGCATTTAGTACTGGCTTAAAGCCATCCTATTTGATGGTATTATATATTGCCATAATTGGTTACATTTAATGAGACAATTAATGGAAACAGTGATTCCTAGGAGCTCCTGTGACATAATGTAAGTAGGTAGTGCAAGTCATTGGATTAAAGAATAAAACTACATTCTTTAAAGATCCTGTATGTTGTAACTGAGGTTGTATACCACAATTAAATGAAATTATATATATGTATATAATTATGCTTATAAAACAATTTTCAAACATCGAAGAATATGTAAAATATGTTCTGCAAATATTTGTACTTATTATAATATTATGTAATCGTTTAAATATATGCATTCATTGCTTATTGAAAAATTTGACTTAGACTTTATAGAAATTAAACTTTTTATTACCTCCCTTTATTTACATGAAATGTTAAATTCTGTAACATCTTTTTATATAATGCTTTTTGAAAGTTACAAAACTGATAAATCTTAATTTGAGCATCATATTTATGATATAAAAACATAAAAAATTTGTGTTACAGGACCTTTAATAATATTATTAAAACCAAAAATAGTGATTTCTTTGAAGAACCTTTTATAAAGATGTGCATTGCAATAATTTTACATTATTTCATAGCAATAATTTTTTTTTACCTACTCTCTAAATATGACTGTAAACTTCACACATAACTTTCGTTATAGAGAGGAAATTGTATCTTAAGAATCCGAAGCTAAAAATAGAAAATATTAACACTTTTAAAAATATAATTTTTTTTCTTTTATCATTTAACATAAAAACAAATACCTAAATTTACAAAAACCTTCATAATTACAATCACAAGGGTAAGTATACATTAAAAATGTCATATAGCAGTTAAAATTATGTCTGTCACTAACACCTGAATGTCACGTGTAAGATTCAGTTGCGTTTCTTGTTCCAGATCGTAGAACTGCAGAACTGCCAATTGTGTTCATAACCTGGTAGTCGGGCCCTTTCTTGGGATTTCTACAACCGCGGCATTTACAGCCAACACAAGGTAGTTTCATGCTGTAGCAAGGGCACCTCTGACCGATACAAGTTAATTGATTATAATTTCCTGCCTTTCCGCAGTTACATGAACTTAATGGCTTTAATTCTGGGGGTTGTAATTCAACCTTCATTTTTTTAAAAGTTGTGCTAGAATTGTCAATCCTCTCTAAATCTGATGGTGCTTCATGTTTTGATCTTGTATTAAAACGTTTTACAACTGCTTGTTTTCTTTTTCTAGCTTTATTCAATGCAGTCTTCAGAACAGCTTTTTTACTTTTACATTTGTTTTTATTTAATGCTGCTCTTTTTAAGAATATAACTGGTTTCTTTGAGTTTTTATTTCTAATCACTGAATGCACTTTATTATCATAGTTGTGATCAGTATCTTTCGCAATTTTTCTTTTCCTATTGTTATTAAATTTAATGTCATTTAGCTGAACGGTTGGCAAGTTACTCAACTCAATATTTCTTTCATCAGAAACATTATTTTCAATAGCCACAGACTCATCTTTAAAGTTTTCTTCTGAGGACGCTTGTGCTGTAGTTGCTGGTGGTGAAGAATTAACACAGGTAGGTACGTTTTCATTAACTTCATCTCCATTAGCTTGTGCAGGGTTACTGTGTGGAGACAGTCTAGGTGGAGGTGGCACATAATCATCTTGAAAGTCCATTCCTTCCTGCACTAGTTTAAGAAGATGATTAGTTTCACCATTCACACAACTCATTTTGATCGCATCTCCGAGTAGTGAAGAGTACATGTAAGCGCATAACTTCTTGAAGCAAGTTATCAGGATCTTCAGTAGAGGATTTGGAACAAATTGGCAGTGGTCCTTACACCAACTGCAAGCTGGCTTCAGTTTCATTTTACCACCGAGACAGTTCAAACATACCAAGTGTCTGCAAACATTATGATTTGGTCCCATTGGATCTCTTAACAAGTTGAAACATACATAGCAGCCTAAAGCTTGACGTAAACAAGGCAGAAGACGCCTCAATTCGCCTAAAGTTGCGGGATTGTCAGGATCAGCTTGCATGACATACCGGCAAGTCGCTGTATACATGTCCACTGCATACATATCTGATGATATATGCTCCGATCCTTGCAGTAGAACGATGATTTGATATAGAATACTGCAAAATTAATTTTGGTATTTTAAGAGATGCGTAAATAGTTTGACGTTAAAGCGAAAGTCTATACAGATTTCATGCCCCTTGTCTATACAAATTTATCTGCCGTAAACCGTCTGACAGAACGATTTTCAGCAAAACATCAGGAAAATGGCCGCCAGCCGATGTTTTCAACTAGACGAGTATGAAAGGGAATACAGTGTTAGATATCATCGAGGATATGTGACCAAAGGGTTTCAGAAGTCTTGGTATGGTTATTTTGTTATGTTAAAAGGTTTATTTTTACAAGATTAAAGCTAACATCTTTATCAGTTTATATCTTTGCGCCAATTGCGCATAGATGATAGACAGTCTTTTGTGATAAAATAATATTGTTGAATCTCTTACTTGTCATAATTATGACAATCAACGTTCATCATAATTCGCAGATGGGGTTCAGATAGTATGAGTTACTTCCCTTACGGCCTTAGTTCCTTATATGCAATTTGCAGTTAAAACCATAGGCACTTGGTTTCGGGAGAAAAAGCCTTTTGAACGGTTTGTAGAACTCAAATTTGATTGAATGTAACGATTTTTTAACGTAGATGTCTCTATTCTAAATTCGCCATTTTTCCGATATTACTAAAAAAAGCGGCTTAGGGCAACATGATACCCTCTCTAATGATTTTTGCGTATGAGTGAAACAAAAGTGTTAGTCGCATTGAATGATTGATTTGACATAAACATTTGTTTAATCTTGTTATTCATTTAATATCAAAATATAGAAAAGATGAAAATGGAAAAAAATGGATTTGTGTTATATTGTTTTAATGTTATGAATTATGGACAGGGCGGACCGTGAGACAGGGCAGACCGTATGTTTGGATGGGGTGGACCATATTTTGGGACAGGGCGGACCCTGACTCAAGACGAGGCGGTTCGGAATTAAATGTTATAAAAATATCTAAATAGTGTCAATTCATTTTCTTTTTTTTCTTTTAATATCATTATAAACATATACAGTCTACTCCACTTAACAATGAGAACAGTTTTAACAAGGACAAGGTACCCCTTACAACGTACGTTCTACTGTGTCCCGGCCTTTTTCCATCTATTTTCCTTTCATTTTTTTTCGTTTATAATGAGATCGTTTCGGTTTTAGTGAGATATCGGTTACAACGTACATAATTTCGCTGTCCAATGCATATTTTTCAGAATTTTAAGGAGGTCACTTCATTTGCACTTCATTTGCACTTCGTCTGCATCAGTTTGTCACCTTGAGAAAAACCATGATGACCAATAATAAAGGTCAATTAAGGAAGAAATTATTGATGTGGGACGAGATAATGGGTCGAGCAATTAGCGATCAAATGTGTCAGCCTTGTTTTGTCTGCGCTCCGGGCTAAATTGTCACAAGAAAGGAAGCGGTTAATGTCTTGCAGTGTTATTCGCTGTTCGTGAGAAATGCAACGTTTTGGAAACAAATTTTAAAATGTACATATTAATGAAAAAACACACGCGGTTAGACGTAGGTTGTGTTTTCATGTTTTGTTGAAATTCGATGATAGCTAGATATATTTATATACATGCATATTTAAATAAAACAAAAACTTCTGATTGCAAAGAGTTACCTCCCATTATATACTTTTCTAAAAGGATGCACACGAAAGTAGAAATTAATGATGCTGGACAGTGTCGGATTTCCCCAATTTGTTCTGTCCCGGTTATAACGAGACTCGGTTATAACAAGGAATCATCCGAAGTCCCAACGATCTCGTTGTATCTGGAGTGCACTGTACATACATTAATGCAGTTTATTAATTTATAATAAATTTGTTTAATGAAATTATTAATAACGCATCGAGTTGGACATTATGCAGGTGATAATTGACCAATTACAGAGATATAATTACAAGTCATTGTTTCTTAAATATGACAGACAGCAGATATAAATAATAAGAGGGTAAAACTTCATTTAACAACACATAAAGAAAAGGGCTGTTATTCACATCTGACATACAACACAATAGCATAAAATGATGATGAGTGACATTACAAAATTGCGCACCTATCCAGAATTTATTTTTTTTTGGTGGAAAGTGTCTTGATGGAATATTTTATCTTTTTTGACGTTGACTTCCTTCAATTTTAATTCCTTTGACAAGTTAGTTTACATCATAAACTTTAGATGCTGTCTGTTTAGCAAATTGATATACATTGTACATAAACTATTTTGGTTGTCCTTTAGTTAGTAAGGAATTAACTAATATAAATAATCATTTTTCCTTTATACAACTTAAATGTTATGAATGGATTATATAAAAAAATATTACAATTAAAGTAATTTTGTCAAGTTTATTAACTTCAGTGCAGAAGGAAAATATGTTTTACTTATAAGATTTTTTCAATCCATTCCCACTATCTTACGCTACCTATTTTATACTTATAATTGCAAGGGTACTGTAAATGTTAATACTCTAAGTATACATTGTATACATGTACTAGTATAAAATTATATTAATTTATTTTTTTAAATTTTTTTTTGTTTTTGATAATATTGATATCAAAAGATAAAAAAATAAATAAATGAAATAGCAGTATTAAATTTGAAATTAATCACGGTCCGCCTCATCTCGAGTCATGGTCCGCCATTTCCAAACATATGGTCCGTCCTGGTATGGTTTGCCCTGTCTCACGGTCCCCCCTGTCCTACGACCATTGTTATATCTTGTTCAATACTGTCTGGTGCCATATAAGATGTTTGCTTGGGACATTACAGATTGTTACCTTCTGATGCCACATAAGGCAATATAGTTAATAGATCATATGAGCTATAATAGATTACATTTCACACATATTTTTATTACTTTTTGTGAATAATTGTATTTATCAATCATATGTAGGCCTACAGAATGCAAATTTAAATTATCTGTAAATAAATTTGTACTGCTTTCAGAGAGATGTATGTAGATCAAACCCATCAAGTAAGCCAACACCATGTCTACAAGGTCATACCTCTAGAACCTCTCACACCTCTACAGCTGAGGACAAATCTGAAAGTTTGTATTCATATTAAATGTATTCGAACTTAAGATTATTTGAATAACTGGAGGAATTTTATCCTTTGCAAGTCTATGTTTGCAGCAGTGCTGGACTTGGTTAGGGTTGTGTATGCAATTTTAAATTCCATATTTTAAGTGACATAATCATTTTTAGCTTGATTTAAAAGCCAGGGAACAGTGTCTCTGTTTCATTCATATATGAAATAAAAAGTTGCTTATTTTAATGTAAATATTTATTATTTACTTACTATTGAAGTATTATAGCATTTATCTCCCATGTGTTGCAGGTGGACAGAGGGATAGTATGAATGCTTCAGTGAAATTAAGGAGCTCAGGTTCTAACAAGGTACATGTATACACATGTTTATATATGTAATGGATTCTTCAGATTTGATACTAAATTAATATTATACATATTGTCATGTCTATCAATGAATATTACTTGATAGGATTCCATAATTGTTTTTAAATAACAATACAGTCAGAAATATTTTTAAAAAATCATTGGAAACATGAAGAAGTCCACATTTTCATGACTTTAATATAATATTCAATTTGAACAATGGAATTCTTCACAAGTCTCTACTGTTGGGATGGCTAAATGCTTTTTTGTGCAGAAGACCTCCTGGCCTTTAATATTTACTTTGGTGCCATGTATTGCATTATTATATGTGACATTAACTTATATTAAAATCCTGTTTACATTTACTAGTATACCTGGTAAACTTTGTAGCAGGGCAAGTATTTACTGCCGTCGTGATATGACTGAATTATTGTTGGAAGCAGCATCAAACCCTTTACCCATAATAAATTGTTTAAACAATATTTTTCTCTTCCATTCAAGCGTAGTAGAGCAGTGCAACACAGAGGTACTCCAATGTGCAATTTTACAAGTTTTTCCAGACAGTGATTACAGCGAGGCTTGAAGACTACTGTACACAATTTCTTAACAAATCCAAAAACAAAGCCGTGTAACATTCAACTAAGTATGTATTTTTCATTAACTTCGTACATATAGCACAAACTCTGCACGTTTCTGAAAACTTATTTTAAAGGTTGAATTATATCTTACCGACCAAATTCAGAATGTCAGAACTTAGAAACATTATTAGATGTCATGTGTAGTCAATTTAGTCAGTCATCCTGCCACCTCAGTGATGTCCCTATTCAGTGACAATAAATTTTGAGACATATTTTACTTAAAAGACCAAACTAAATAGCATTTCACAAATTTATTATTTCAACAGAACCTTCCCTGAAAATGCTTTCCTAAAACGTCTCAAGGGAATTGTCAGACTTTTCTACTTATTTGAGGTCATTTCAAGGGCAGATACTTTATACATACTCAAATGAATTCTTGTTTTTACTTCTGGATTATGCTTTTCTTTTTATTGTTGAGTACAATACATAATAATATGCAATTCTTTACATCATTTCCATTAACTTTTTTTCAATGAAAATAAAGGTACTTTAAATCCTTAAAAAACAGGTCATTTTTTTAAAGAAAAAATGCACAGGTTAAAAGAAGAAGTGGAAAAAAAACTATCTACTCTAAATTTGTTCTTGAAATTTTGCATATCAACTAAAATGAAGGTAAGCTTGATGAAAATAAGAAAAAAAAATGTATAAATTCCCTTCATTGTAAATTATCTGCCCTTGAATTTAACAAAAAAGTCCAATTCAAAGGCAGATGACTCAAAAACGAGAACGGTGACCAAAATTTTTTTTTTCGCTAAAAATGTTTCTGTTATCATATTCTAACAACATCTTACTTGCCAAGTTTAAAGAAATTCTATTGAGCAGTTTTAATTTTGCCTATATGTCTACATGAAAACTTCCAAAAACGTCCTTAAGTGATAAAAACTGACAAGTAAATAAATACCACATTTTGCCATTCCCATGAGTGGTCTTTACTTACAGGTTTAACTGTACATAAAATCTAAAAATATCAAAGCACTACATGCTTTGGAAGAAAGCCTTAACCAAAATTGAACACTTCGTGCCCGAATTTAAGTTTAAAATTTGTGTATTTATTTAGGTGATCACAATTTTGGTAGAAACAATGTTATAAATGTTGCTTTCAATGCAGAGTAAAGTAAACTTTTGTCATTTTTTACAGGTGATTCAAAGAAAACCAAACTACAAACAAGAAAGGGTCGATTGAATGGAGTGACATTTTTACCCTGAAGCGTCCTATTAAGATAAAGAGAATCTAGTCGTTTGTGCCACGGCACAAAATTATCAGACACATAAATAACATTCAAGTAGTTATGCATTTACACGGAGAATATGACATAATTGTATTTTCATATTGAATTTATCATATAAGTTGCCAGTTGATCGAACCACACACTTAATTGCCAACATGGTTGGAAGGGTCTTATTGTCCGAGCTGCAAAGAGTGTATACCCTTATAAACTAGCTGGCACAGTTGTGTGTCAGTTGATATCAGTCTGTGCTGGTTGCAAATTAAATCCAATACTTTCATAGAATTATATGTTTTTATTTAATGTTTATAGCATCAATAAATTGATAATCTGAAAACATATTGCAAGTCAGGTTTTCAAGTAAAATCCTAATTAACTTTTAGAACATTTTGCTGTAGGGTTCTCACTAGGACTTTAAAACATGGAGTCCATGGACTCCCAACCCTGAAAAAGTTGGAGTCCAAAAGCGCGTCGCAATTAATATGTTTACAGATTAGTCATTTAATGCTCACAATAGCATTGCTGATATTTTGAATCTTTAAGAGACTTCCAAAGTTTATAGTTATTCAAAAGAAACTCTGAACTACATAGTATAATTATTGTTTTGTTGTTAGTATTTATTATGAAATTATTTCATTATAATGCATCAACACATGGAAATCGTTTTTTTTTTTTTTTCACTTTTATACCAAATCAAATTATATTCTGGTTAAATAAGTCCACTCTAAAGACAAAAAAAATTATATTTGTAAAAAAAAAAACGTAAATGTATATAGGCAGCGTTTAGCGGAATGAATAGGAAAATCGTGTACAGCTTCACACAGTGTGTAAGAGATTCGTCCGACCCGACAATTATTTTAGCAAATATCTTCAAAAGGGGGCAAATTGAAGATCGATATTTAAAGATTTAATGTTGATTAAATAATAAAGGAACAATTCATTCGCATGTTTGGGTTGGAAACCCGAGAATTTTTGCGAAATTTTAGGGTTTCTGGCGAACGTGAAATCGCCGATGTTCGGGATCATTTTCGGATAGAATCTAAATATCAAAGAAAAGCGTATGTGTATTTTGGTTTGTTGTCTGGCATTTCGGCACAATATCTTAAATTCTTAATAGTCTTATAGAAAGTTTTTGCATGAATGAAACTAAAGCAAAATTGTGCCTAGAAAATGCCGAAAATATTCGACAATCATTCAAAATTACACTCATTTGTAATTTGAGAAAACAGTCTTTAAACTTGCGGCGTAAATAGTCGATAATTTTATCCTTTTGTCGGTAAAATTTGCTAATTTCCAATCAACTGTTGATCAAAGATATAAAATTATCACCTCGTGTTATATCTGGTAAATACATGTACTGTACAGCGCGTGTAAAACTATTGCGAGATAATGATCGGAAGCGTTATCGCTGATTGGCTAATCGCTTCACGGGTCGATGTGCATAGGACCGCCTACCTATAGACTGACACGCGCTGACGCATTTGTGTATTTGTGGTTGTAAACAATCGGTAATTTTATGCGTCCCCAGGCAAAATTAAGCGTACGTGGAATCCTTGCTCTGAAATATTTGCGTCCAGCTGTAATAAACATGCGTACCGGGACGCCGAAATAAGCGTCCCCGAGAACCCAATGCATAAAGTAAGGTGATATCTCTAAGTTGTCAAAGAAAAGCTGTTGCAGCTCTTTATAATTAAACATGGCATGGCACTTGTATCTATAGCTTTGTTCACCATCCAAGTTATACATGTACTCAAATTTTGTGACGTTTTTTAATATATTTTTCCCCATATTCCTAGTACAGTAATTTGTTACATTTCTCTTTCCTCTATCATTCTTAGTTTTTGTATTTAATATTTTCCAAGTGATTAATAAAAACAATAAAATTTCACAATTATTTATAATATTTTATTTACTTGTGTATTTCATGCAATGAGGCTAAAAATGTAAAAAAAGTAATTTTTGAAGAAATTTTTTTTTTAAGTTAGACCAGTGTTGCTTCAGCCATCAATATGTTAACTTGTCATGTAGTATGTACACAAACATACTGGGAGAAGAAACAGATGTTTGGCTTAATGAAAGTACAAAATGTTTTTGCTTATCGTTTTCCAATGAGAAGTTACAATGTACAAGGTTAAATTACTTTTTTGGATGATGTTCTTTTCTGTGGAAAGACCAGGTGTTGCTTCACAATTGTTTTTTTTTTCCTCATTAATATCATTAAATGTAATTTCAATTTTTGGCTTTGCGCTTGATATATTGATGTCCTGTGTGAGCATCTATTAGCAATACATGTATCAATGAGTGTCATGAGTTACTTTTAAGACCATAAAGTACAAAATAAAACTATATTACAGCTGTTAATTGTTTTGTCTTTTCTTTCCTGTGCTCAAGGTTTGGTACTGCTATGACTTACTCTTTCAGGGAGTGAACTTAGATATACAACTGTTATTACTGGTGTAGAGGGAATGTCCACTTTTATGTTGACACTA
Source organism: Ruditapes philippinarum (assembly GCF_026571515.1). Taxonomy (NCBI): domain Eukaryota; kingdom Metazoa; phylum Mollusca; class Bivalvia; order Venerida; family Veneridae; genus Ruditapes; species Ruditapes philippinarum. The sequence goes on along the minus strand of NW_026853497.1, from coordinate 71,907 downwards.
AGAAATTAAAATTGTCTTGGTATGTAGTAGCAATGTAGTTTTGAAAAAGTTCTTGCAATTTTAGATGAACATGATTTGCTCCTACCAGTACTTTTATGGAAATGACCTTATATATCTTAAACAATTAAATATGTAAAAAAAAATGTTACTTATGAAAATGGTAAATTTTTAGATTCATACAAAACAAAGTCAAGCAAAATGTGTATGAGAACATCATACAGATAGAATAAAGTCAAATTGGTAAAGACGCATCATGTCCAGTGAAATCTGAAACCTGTAAAGACAGATCATACTGATTGAAATCTGTATAGACAGATCATAATGAATGAAGTCTGGTTAAATTTGTATAGACAGATCATAATAAAGTCTGGTGAAATCTGTATAGACAGATCATAACAAATGAAGTCTGGTGAAATCTGTTAAGACAGATCATAATGAATGAAGTCTGGTAAAATCTGTATAGACAGATCATAAAAAAATGAAGTCTGGTGAAATCTGTATAGACATATCATACCGAATGAAATCTGGTGAAATCTGTATAGACAGATCATACCGAATGAAATCTGGTGAAATCTGTATAGACAGATCATACCGAATGAAATCTGGTGAAATCTGTATAGACAGATCATACCGAATGAAATCTAGTGAAATCTGTATAGACAGTTCATAATAAATAAAGTGTAGTGAAATCTGTATAGACAGATCATACTGAATGAAGTCTAGTGAAATCTGTTTAGACAGTTCATAATAAATAAAGTGTAGTGAAATCTGTATAGACAGATAATAATGAATGAAGTCTAGTGAAATCTGTATAGACAGTTCATAATAAATAAAGTGTAGTGAAATCTGTATAGACAGATCATACCGAATGAAGTATGGTGAAATCTGTATAGACAGATCATACCGAATGAATTCTAGTGAAATCTGTATAGACAGTTCATAATAAATAAAGTGTAGTGAAATCTGTATAGACAGATTATAATGAATGAAGTCTAGTGAAATCTGTATAGACAGTTCATAATGAATGCAATCTAGTGAAATCTGTATAGACAGATCATACCAAATGAAGTATGGTGAAATCTGTATAGACAGATCATAATGAATGAAGTCTGGTGAAATCTGTATAGACAGATTATAATGAATGAAGTCTAGTGAAATCTGTATAGACAGTTCATAATGAATGCAATCTAGTGAAATCTGTATAGACAGATCATACCGAATGAAATCTAGTGAAATCTGTATAGACAGTTCATAATAAATAAAGTGTAGTGAAATCTGTATAGACAGATCATACTGAATGAAGTCTAGTGAAATCTGTATAGACAGTTCATAATAAATAAAGTGTAGTGAAATCTGTATAGACAGATAATAATGAATGAAGTCTAGTGAAATCTGTATAGACAGTTCATAATAAATAAAGTGTAGTGAAATCTGTATAGACAGATAATAATGAATGAAGTCTAGTGAAATCTGTATAGACAGTTCATAATAAATAAAGTGTAGTGAAATCTGTATAGACAGATAATAATGAATGAAGTCTAGTGAAATCTGTATAGACAGTTCATAATGAATGCAATCTAGTGAAATCTGTATAGACAGATCATACCGAATGAAATCTAGTGAAATCTGTATAGACAGTTCATAATAAATAAAGTGTAGTGAAATCTGCATAGACAGATTATAATGAATGAAGTCTAGTGAAATCTGTATAGACAGTTCATAATGAATGCAATCTAGTGAAATCTGTATAGACAGATCATACCGAATGAAATCTAGTGAAATCTGTATAGACAGTTCATAATAAATAAAGTGTAGTGAAATCTGTATAGACAGATTATAATGAATGAAGTCTAGTGAAATCTGTATGAAATCTAGTGAAATCTGTATAGACAGTTCATTATAAATAAAGTGTAGTGAAATCTGTATAGACAGATTATAATGAATGAAGTCTAGTGAAATCTGTATAGACAGTTCATAATGAATGAAGTCTAGAGAAATTTGTATAGACAGATCATACCGAATGAAGTATGGTGAAATCTGTATAGACAGTTCATAATGAATGCAATCTAGTGAAATCTGTATAGACAGATCATACCGAATGAAGTATGGTGAAATCTGTATAGACAGATGATACCGAATGAAGTCTAGTGAAATCTGTATAGATAGTTCATAATAAATAAAGTGTAGTGAAATCTGTATTGACAGATCATACCGAATGAAGTATGGTGAAATCTGTATAGACAGATTATAATGAATGCAATCTAGTGAAATCTGTATAGACAGTTCATAATGAATGAAGTCTGGTGAAATCTGTATAGACAGATCATAATGAATGAAGTCTAGTGAAATCTGTATAGACAGATCATAATGAATGAAGTCTAGTGAAATCTGTATAGACAGTTCATAATGAATGAAGTCTAGTGAGTCTAGTGAAATCTGTATAGACAGATCATACCGAATGAAATCTGGTGAAATCTGTATAGACAGATCATAATGAATGAAGTCTGGTGAAATCTGTATAGACAGATCATAATAAATGAGGTCTGGTAAAATCTGTATGGACAGATCATAACGAATGAGGTCTAGTGAAATTTGTATAGATAGATCATACCGAATGAAGTCTGGTGAAATCTGTATAGACAGTTCATAATAAATGAAGTCTAGTGAAATCTGTATAGACAGATCATACCGAATGAAATCTGGTGAAATCTGTATAGACCAGATCATAATGAATGAAGTCTGGTGAAATCTGTATAGACAGATCATACCGAATGAAGTCTGGTGAAATCTGTATAGACACATTATATAGGGTGAAATATAGTAAAATTAGTGAAGTTAAGTTTTTTAGTACACATAACTTGGTAAGATCTTTCAAATCAGGACACATATTAGGATAGACATTATTAGTTCAGTCAAATCTGTATAGACAAAATATCAAGAGTAAAATTTGGTGGTCATGAACCTTTTTCAGTACATGCGGTAATGCATTTTTTATGTTTTTGTTCAAACTATTCCTTATAAAAACCTAATTTATTTTTCATTAAAATGAAAAAGTTTCAGAAAAACGTATCTTTTATTCCTTACAGTAGATCTATATTTACTTTCACGACATCATGCAGATTTTACGACTTTCAAATCTGTATGGACGAGTACCTTCAAATCTGTATAGACTTTCGCCCTTTCCATAGTTTGACGTCATCAATTTATGTGGTGCGGTGCTATAAAATTTCTAATTTATGATATAAATATCAATACTGGCCTTACGTCACTGTTTCATTTTCAAGTTCAGGGTAGAACACCATTATAATAAAAACTTGTCCCAATACACTTTGGACTTGAAGCTCAAAACGATTTAAATTCTATATAAAATGTATATCACATGAACTTATCATATAGATATATATAAAAAAAGTAAATATATAATATGATAAGTACAATCGCTGGGATTGACAAATATACATTTTATTTGGTATTTAAATGCGTTTTGAGCTCAACACCCTAAGTGTCTGTGAACTCTTTTAACAGCCAGGAATACTACATTTATGTCCAATTACAGTTCGCCAAAGATTGTCTGCCAATGAAATCGCTGTTTTTTTGTTTAAATTTTGCCGAAGTCTTTTCCATACAGTGCTGTAACTCAACTGTATGTATTAAATTTATACGTTAAATGAGCCGATTTAATGGACTCCGCCTATTTATATAATGAGCATGGCTCGCTCATTATTTTGTAACGTTTCTCGTATTAAATTTTTTAAACATTAAACACGTACTTGGAGTAGCTGTTTTATGGCTATGATGATGGAAAAGGTGTTTTTGTTTTTAAACTTTGGGATTTTTAAACGTTCATTTTCATTGGGAAATGGCAGGGAATTTGGGCCAGGAAGGGTCGATTACAAAACATTACCTGTCATCTTTAATATACAATTATACATAAATCAAGAACTTAAAAACAAAATTCCATACAAAAACTGAATTGATTTCAGTAATAGTACACCCTATTTTTTAATATGTCATCAGAAATCTTTCACAATAAATGGCATGTTTTCTGACATTAATATTGTCAAACGGTGATAAAAATACAGCAGTTTTAAATCCACTACAGCAAAATGAGAGTTAACACTATTCACTATTGCACATGAAAGCATTCATATTTAAAAAAAATTTATTATTATAATAACTTTAATTCAATTAAAAAAAATAGTCGATGTTCCTATTATATTCATTTTATTTAACATTTTATTTTTGCATACACTTTCCTTCTAACATAGCAATTATTCTAATTCTTACAAATACCAATTATGTATGATACATTTGAGGTTGCAACCAATTTTTGTTGCTATTTTAACTTTTTTTAACTTTTTCCATAAATATAATAATTTCCTTTGTTTTATAAACAATACTGTTTTAAAAGGTCAATTTTATACGACTTAAATTTAGTTTTTTATGGGGCAGGTGGTTCTTTTTTAGATAAAAGGGGAATTTGGGCACTAAACATCTATGTCTGCAAATTCATGAAAAAATTACACCAAGGGGGCTAGCACCCAACAGCAATTTTTATATCCCAATTGTTGTTTGTCTTATTTTCCGGGAAATAAATATTCTTTTTGTTCACCGGTGGTAGCAAAAAATCCAGATGGCGTAAAAGATGGCCGCCAAACCCCAATATTCTAATATTAATTTTTCATATTTGTTTGTTTATTTCAGTAATTTTTTGCTTTTTGGAAAAATTCTTTTTAAAGGGTTTAACGAAAAAATTTAATTTATGGAGAAGATTGCTTTTTTTTTTTTTCATACAATTTAAAGCAAAAAATGAAAAACATTTTGGGTTTTTTTCTATTACTTTGTTTACTTAAACAGAAAAATATTTTTTACTTATTTTTTTTTTCCACTTTGAATTTACTCAGGGGTAATGTTTTTAATATTCATATCATATTTAAAAAATTTTCTTTTATTATGCGAAGACATAAAAAAAGAAGGCGGAAATTTAAAAATGTTTTTCATTTAAGGGTTTTAATGACTTATTGTTTTTTCAATTATTTCCCCCAAAATTTTGTTTTTCGTCAAATTATAGTTTTGTTTATGCGCCCATTAACTAATTAAAAACAACCGGAATTGAAAATTTCTTTAGTTTTTTAATAATTAGGTTCAAATGTCCCCCACAACTATGAAAAAAAAATCTAAAAAACTTATCGACCCTCGTTTAAGTTATTAAATACAATTTTTTACGAAAATTTAATAACAATTTGTTTTTCAAGTTATACTATTCGGGTTATCCTGTGGGATCAAAATCTGTTAAAAAATGTAAAAATTTAAACAGATTTTTTTGTAATTACAAAGATTTGAAAACGATGTTGAAAAAAACCCCTTGCCATTTATTATATTTACACCTTTTTTGTCAAATGAATTAATTTTTTTTAAAAGTTTTTTAAATTGAAAAATAGTTTTTTAAAAAAAGTTTGAATTTTATTATAATAATATTCTCTTTGACCTTGGGTTCATAAAACTGCATGTAGTGGGAAAACATATTATAAAAAAAATCTTTCACAGTCATTATAATTGGGGGTTGTGTTATTTAATTCTTCCCCTTTTCTTTTTCGAGTTGTTTGTTTCTAGTTATTTCTTTTAAATAGTGTAGTAAAAACCCTTTGGATAAATAGTGTATAATAACCCTTTGGGTATGTTACCTGCTTTTAAAGATTATATTTTGACCTTTGATCCCGTTTTATAAATCCATTTTATTTAGTTTCGCCCATTGTTCTCTATTTCTTGTGGACAATATGTTGTATGTCGTGACATTGCACGAACATTTTACATTGAAGATACCATGATCACTTTCGTATGAATACATCTATGGACGTGTCTTCACTTCTTTTTATGTAAAATTGAGAATTCTGCTTAAGTCGGTGCTAAAGGGTGTGGATGGTAGGTAACTTGCAATTACCACTACCGGTACGTTCCTATATGACGACACTTGGTAAATAAAATAAATCCCCGCCAAGTAAAATTCTAACAATTGTTATGGTTACATTAGACGAAATAAATAAAATACATACATACATGATCGTGTAAATTGTAAAATTAAGGTTTACACCCTAATTACCTAAACCAAAGACTCATCCCTTAAAGGGGAAAAAAGGAAAACAAACATCACTTCCAAACGAAAAATTTTTAAAAAATTTAAGAAGAAAAAATGTCAAAACAAAATGTTGCAGGCTGGGTTTTTTGCATGACCTGTTCTTCAAAAACCATGTCAAGTGCAAAAAAAGTAACCCCCTAGCCCCAAATTTAGCAAAATTCAATTAATCATGTTATGGTAAATTTTTGGTTTAAGAAAAAACCCGCAACCCCTTAAACTTATCATGAACTTCAATTGACCTTAGGTTTCCAAAACAAGCGGTACGCCCCCAAGTACAAGAAGGGGCCCAAAAAAGAAAAAATGGGGGAACTAAAAAATGAATTTTAAAAGGGTAAAGGGGTTATAAACCCTGCAGCCAAATGCTTTTTCCCAAATTTAAATCCCGCTTTATTCTAAAAAAAGAAAATAGGAAAAAAAAAAACCCCTAAACAAATCAAAAAAATGTTTGAAAATTTGCGGCTCGGTTTGATGACTACCCCCCTTCGCGTTTACGATACACTCCCTTAATCAATCAGTCAATTAATATTTTTAAATTATTTTTGTGCATAGTGTACCCCGGCTAATGTTGAAATAGCAGTGATAACTTTTTCCTTTATTCAAATGTATAAAGAAGGGGCTTTTTTTTCAGGGGGTTGGTTATTTCAAAAGCTTTGGTCATTGAAAAAATATAAGAAAAAATTTAAGGCTGAAAATTTTACGTGGATTCTTGCACCCAAAAATGCGGACATTATTCGTTTGACACCGCGTTTACTAGCTTAAATTGACTACCCATAAAAAAATTTTCACCCAATTACCTTTTTGGTCTTTTAAATAAAAAATTTTATTAAAGACAAATAACACGCATTGTTTACTTGTCTCAAATTAGGGATTGACAATTTGTTACAAAGTATAGATTTGGTGAAGTTAGACAGGGTTTTTCCCGTCTAAAAAAAAAAATACGGTCTGAACTACAATTTTAGCGAGGGAAGAATGAGCATATAACATTCGACCGAAAGGGAGGAGGTGGGTTTAGCCCTTTTGGGCGGTATGGAAAATGCAATTACCTCCCGCCCCAGCCCGGGTTTAACGAATTTCAAAATTTAAAAAAGTGTAAAAGGGAAATTTTAATGAGAAAAATTCCCCAAATGTTCAACGGCGGGTTTCTGGACCTTTAATGTACCTTCCGTGCCCCTTTCCCAAAAAAACGGGAGGGGCCCCCAATAAAAAAAGCTAATGCCCCAAACGGAAAAACCCCTGGGGGTAACTAAAAAAAAGGGAAAATTTTTACAGGATCAAGGTTTTGACCCCCATATCACAGTAAAATCAAAGGGGAAGGAAAAAATTTTAAGGGTGATTAACTACTGGGAACCCCCCAAATTGAAAAAAACCAAATAGAAAAAAATAAGTACCCCAATACATTTTACACAGCAAAAATGGGGGCCTGAAAAGTTTCAGGGTTAAAGACAATTAAAATTTTAAAAATTTTCTGAATTACGACACAAATTTTTAAAAAATTTTCTAATTTTTGATAGCCTTTTAAAAAGTTTTTCCTAATAAATTAATTTGGTTTTTTTGAATATCCACCCCAGGCCCCGGCAAATCTATTAACTTTGAAATATATTACCCCAAAAGATGTTGCAAAAGAATACATGTAACAGTTAATTTTTTTAAAAAAAAAAATTATCATATTTTTGTTCTTTTATTTTTTATAAAATTTTAATTTAAAATTAAGGTTTTTTTATTTATTTTACTTCATTAATATATTTTTGATTTTACTTGATTTTCATGTTAAAATTATCGGGACCGGGGAATCTATTTTAAGGGGAAAAGTATAGCTTCGGTTGGAAAAAGAGGATTAAATAAAAAAACCTTTTAACAAATAAAAAAAATAAAATAAAAATAAAATGTCATTGATTATATTTTAGAAATCAGGAAAAAAAGGGAAAATTTTTGGGGCAATTAAACTGCAAAGTTATATTCAAACTATTTTTATGGGGGGTGTTATAAAAGCCCTATCTCACGTTTTTTAGTACGACTAAGATCCAATCCCCAACTATAAAAATTTTTCACAAAATCCCCAAGGGCCAATCGTCCGGTTGTCAATATGAGCTTGCTGTGAACGGGCAACCCCTGTTTTATTCCGGAGGGGGTCACTTTTGTTTGATTGATATAATACATGTATTTTTACGGGTTTTCGCACTTCCATGCTTCTTGTCAAAGTTTCAGTTTCTTGCGAAAAAGGGGGAACTAAACTGTTGAAGCCTGTCCAGGAAAGTTCTGGCAAATGTGCCCCGGTAAATTCAAATGGGTTTCTGCCCTATCCGGGTGGAAAAATACCCAAACCAAACAACACCCCTCCCGAAGACAAAAAATTAACCTGTTTTAAACCCGCTGTTTCGACTCGGTTTTATAGCCGTTCATGGACGGGACTGGAAAGTGATGTTACTCTAGCCCCCTGCACTTTTATTACTATCAAGTACCGCCAGGGAAAAAATTAGCATTTTGTCCAATGAAAAACTTTTTTAAATTTCCCCCTGAATAACAATTAACCCCAAATTCAAATTAACAGGGGGGTTTATAGGGCAGCTGTCGACTTTTCAGGTTTATAGTAAAAAAAGGGGCTAAAATTTTTAAAAAAGCTTATACATGACCCCCTCTGTCACAGGTAGGTTTTGTGGTGAACAAGTTGCATCTCAAACGTATGTCATGGAAAATTTTAAATTTTTGAAGTGGGAAAATAAATTCAAAGTTGGAAAAGGGGCATAAATTTTGTTTAAATGTTGACCTCCTCCAGGTTTAAAGGGAGGGGATGATGGGAAACAAGTGTCAAATTTTTAAAACATATGCAAAGGCTTGAATGGTCGCAAACTTTTTAAAGCAAACTCGGGGGCTAGGTAGTTGCCTTTTTGCAAAAATACTAAAAAAAAAAATGACCTCATCATAAAATTTTTTCAATTCACTCAATATATTATTTATATAATTTTTATTTATAATTAATACGTCAGCAAAAAAATCTCTTAAAAGTAAATGAATAACCCACCCTTTTTAAATGTTCTAGCAATTTTCATTTTATTTTAAGTTAATTATATCCCTCATCAATAATACAAAAACCCAATATGGTTCAATTGTAATTTTAGTTTTGCCCCTGCCTTAAAAAAAGAGCTGCTTTCAGATAAACCCCAAAATTTAAAAACAACACCAAAAAAAAAGAAAATTTTCTTTTTTCATAAAGTGATAACTCTTTAAAAAAAAACATGTAAAGGAAGTAACCCCAAAAATGATGTTTGGAATAAAAATTTTTCCGAGAAATTGTAAAAATAAAAAGTATTATTTGCCAATAAAAGCTCTTATGGCGAAAATGCTACAAAAAAATAAACAAAACAATTGAAACTAAAATGAAGTTTTTGGCTTGGAGAAAAAAAAAATTTCGAAAACCTTAACAAAAGGGAACAAATACGAATTCAGGCGAAAATTTCCCAATTTTGTGCTAAAAAAAAAAAAGAGTATTTTTAACATTTTAAACACATGAGGGGATTTTCATGAAAATTTAATGTTATCACTAACCAATTTAAAAAAAATTTTTAACCTTTTTTTATTACTATTTTAAATAAACAAAAAGTATTTTAATTTAAATCGACTCCCCCTTGTAAAAACCCCCCCCACTTTTTTATAAATTTGACAATAAAAACATTTGGCATAAACCGCTTATTCTTAATTATCTAAAAAGTTAATTAGATTTAAACTGTTTAAAGAACTCGTTAAAACTGGAAAAAAATAAGCAAACGTAAATTACAGAAAATTTGGCGGGCACTTTACCCCTCTTGGGGTATCTTCTTTCCTGGGGGGGGCCCAAAGATATCCTTCCAGAAATACAATCCAGAAATTGTGTTGGTCAAACCCCGTTACCCCCCAAATAATTGTAAAATGGGTATTTTCAGCATAAAAACCCTTTTGCATACTAGCTTGTCAAGGTTTGTCTGCCAACGAAATCGCTCTTTTTTGTTTCAACGCCGAAATATTTACCATACAGTGCTGTAACTCAACTGTATGTATTGAATTTATACGTTAAATGAGCTGATTTAATGGACTCCGCATATTACATAATGCACTCGAAAGTGTTAGCGGGGCTAACTGTAAGTCACTTCGTTCGCTCGAAAATTAATTTCTTAAAACTCTGTATATAACCTATAACCTATACTTAAAGCGTAAACAATTATACAGCTACTTTTCTAGCGCACATGCCTGACGCTGAAGGCTAACTTTATCATCTCATTAACGGTTTTAAATAATTCTTCGACAAAAAAGAGAAGGAAAAATGAAATTATACTAGTATTGTAAGGTTTAAAATGATTTTTAAAACATTTTTAACAGACATATAAACAATGCTTCATATTGAGCAATTTCAACACCTTAAATTTACTATTTAACCACACTATTTAGTTTTCATTCGTTATCGTGAAAACACACGAACTATCTTAAAGATTTTAATTAAATCTATATATTCAAGATCTTCAATCAATTAGGTCCTTAGATCTTTCACACACGCTTACAAATGATCGAAATCATTGGGCTTAATATATATTATTCTGTAATAAATAACTAAATGAACTTACGAACACGAACGAATGAACGAACAAACAAACGAATGAATGAATGAATGAATCAGAGACTTTTATTGCAGGATATGAATGAATTGATTGATTGAACGGACGGATGGACGGACGGACGAAGAACGAACGAATATATAAATGAATGAATGAAGCTAAACCAAATACGTGTATATGTATAGGTTAACATTTTTATTTGTTTGGGTCGTCAGACCAAACAAATAATGGTAGCGAAATTTCAGAGCCTAATGCTGTTAATGCATTTGCCTAAAGTAGTCCACTTTTTTTGAAGCGGTTACTTCCCTTTCATTGGTGGCACTATACAATCAAAGTGCTGAAAGCACTGATGGGGGCGCCAATCATGTTGCATTACAAAAAAATTTTCTGAGACTTCGCTTAGAGCAATCTACTTCAAGGTGTTCCAAGTGATATCATCTTCTCTTCCAAAAAGTTAGAAAATTCATCTTCTTTCAAAGTTAGAAAAAGTGCGACATATGGTATACATATAAAAGAGTATTGCCACCCAAAACTCTTGTCAAAATGTGACAATCATTGTACAAGAATTACTAACAAAACCAGGCAAAATGATAATGATATCATTTATATCATGAAAAACATTTTAAAATATGGACATTGGAATGTGTTGCTTAAACTATAGGTTTTTTAACCAATTTTCATGTAAAGGACTTCCTTATGTGAGTGAATAACAAATAAATCAGTGTACTTACTATAATTATTTATTCCAAGAATAGAAAATAAACAGAAAATTTAACTGTCTATAAAATATTTCTAAAATAAAACCAGGACTGTAAGAACAAACTTATTTTTTGTAGAAACCTTTCAAGCACAATACAAAATACATGTGAGAATGTAAATTGGAATGGATACATATAATGTAGTTGGCATTGAAAACAAGAGCCACTATCTAGCTTGGGCCATACTCGGCTTTTTCTTATATTGAAAGTCAAACACATCAGTAGGAAAATTTCGTAATATCAATTAGAATACTTCTAGAAAACATAATATAAATGTATGAAGTAAATTTCAAATTTGAATGTCAACACATTTAAGTAAAGGTCATAGTTGAATGATAAGTGTTCTTTTGTCCAAAAATGAATCAAATCATAGACAAAAACAAAGTTATGACAATGTGAGCGAATTTCAATTGTTTAACCTTGGAGGTAATGGTCATTTAAAGGTCAAAGTTATATCAGAAAAATTCAACATGTTGGTTTTGTGTTGGTTTGTCCAAGCATGAATCAAATCTGTAAAAAATAACAAAGTAATGACAATTCCAGCTAACTCCAAAGATTTTTTTTATCAAATAAAGGTCATTGCCATATATGAACTTGAAGGGCTTTTGTCACAAAAACATGTCTCCCAAAACTGTGTATGGTTCTGATCACTCCTTTGAATTTTGGCGGTTTAACATGTGATAAATTTTTCTATTTTTAACTCTGGGGGCCTTTTTGTGCAGTGAAACGGAACATGCCGGCAATGTGCACAACTAGGGATGGCACTGTACACTCCTGTGAAGTTTCATTGAAATCTAACTAACAGTTTAAACATTACTTTTGTACTATTACATAAGTTAAAAATAGAAATTATCATTATCAATTTTAATCCTATACTTATTATAGTTATTTATTGCATTCATTATTTAAAATTAAATGAAAGAGCATGGAACAAAATATTTTCAAGATCTAGTAAAATCTAAATGTTTTTAAAATCTAGTAGAATCATAACTATACAATAAATATATCAATAAATATACTATAAAGTACATTATAACAATACATATATTTTGGATAATACACTCTAAGCTGAAATACTTTAAATGGGTGAGGTATTATAAATGTTTGTAAATATTGTAAGTTATCTAAACAATAAGTCTGTTCTTAATAAAAGAAACTTGCACCTTGATACTTTTCTTTACAAACTAGAACTGCCACTGTCATGGCGTGAATACCCCCGCATACCAATTTTTCAGAATCAACAGTAGTCATTTAGAGCTCAAAGACAACCTCCCAGCAGCCTTGCCTGGATGTGTTTTATGATGAATATAATTTATGAGACCATTTGAGCAGACAAGCTAATTGTAATAAAAGCCCCTGTGACCTTGACCTTTGACCCAGTGACCTCAAAATCAATAGGGATCATCTAATAATCTTGACTAACCTCCATGCCAAATATGAAGACTGTGGGTCAAAGGATTCTTAGGTAATTGGGCGGACAAACTTTAATTAGCCAAGGCCCTTGTGACCTTGACCTTTTACCCGATGACCTCAAAATAAATGGGGGTCATCTACTAGTCATGACTAACCTCCATGCCAAATACGAAGACTGTGGGTCCAAGGATTCTTAAGTTATTGGGCAGAAAAGCTTTCTTCAGTCAAGGCCCCTGTGACATTGACCTTTGACCTGGTAACCTCAAAATCAATATGGGTCATCTACTAATCATGACTAACCTGCATGCCAAATAGGAAGACTTTGGGTCAAAGGAATCTTAAGTTATTTGGCGGACAAGCTTTTTGAAGACAAAGCCCCTGTGACCTTGACCTTTGACCTGGTGACCTCAAAATCCATAAGGGTCATCTACTAATAATGACTAACCTCCATGCCAAAAATGAAGACTGTGGGTCAAAGGAATCTTAAGTTATTGGACGGACAAGAAAAAACCTATGGACGCCCAACGGCCGGACAAGTTGATTCCAGTATACCCCCCTTACAACTTTGTTGTGCGGGGGTATAACAGATTTCAAACATTGATAAGTTAGCCCATTTTCTTGGTGATGAACTGGCGCCTCTATATACAAATCTGTCCATACATAGGTTATCTCATGTTCTTCGTGATAAACTCTCACCTTGAAGCTGATAAAGTTCTGTTCATACATATTTCAAAAATAGATAAGTATCTTATTTTCCTGGTGAAAAACTGGTGGCTCATTAAAGTTCTATACAATTATACATATTATGATATTTCAAATGAAAGTTATCTCATGTTCTTGGTGAAAGACTAGTGACTAGTTTTTCTCAATGTCATTTCTTTTTTTAATTAGATTAAGTCATGGTACTACTAATTAGATTAAGTCATGGTACTATATTCATGAGGCTTTCGACATCACATCTATGAACTCATTATCCAACATTGCAAAGGGCAGGCCGTCTCCTGGTATTCCAATTTCTTTTAAGTTTTGAAAAACCCAAATATTTCAAATTTCTCTAGTGTTTCTGACATGAAGACACATCTACATGTATCTTTCCTTATCACTCCTGCTTTTACTGTTTAATCATACAAGCGCCTCTGTTTCCTGAAATATTTGTTTAGAAAAAGTTAATTGCAAAATTAAAATTCCATTTTTTTTTTTTGGGGGGGGGGGGGGGGGGGGTGATTCTGATAAGCTATAAGATAAGATGATCATATATTTCAGATATGTCAGAGTGCTTACTGTGAATATTCAATATTTTAATGTGAATTGTCCTGAGGTAAAAAGGAAAGGAAAGCTGAATTCCTAAATACATGTTACATGCCACAATTGTTCTTGCTACCTAATTTTGTTTCTAATTACTAGTATAAGATGATATTTAAATAGTAATAAATACACTGTAATTCTTTTTTATAAATTTGGCTTTTTTGTGACAAAAGTCTATCCAGTGACAGAAGCTCACTGACTTAAAAAGAAATGTCCTGTGTCAGCCTTTAAACAAGTCAAGAAAAAAAAGCTATTAGAATATAATAATTAAGAAATATCATATACAAATACTTCTAAATAATCATGTACCTCTTCCTTAAATGCCCATGCTATAGAAAGAAACCTTTTTCCATTTATTCACTTCAAGGTTAGTCAGATTGACAGTTTCACATTTTAGCCTTTATCTCTCTTGATTTCATCCTGATTGACCCTAAAGCATCCTTAAAATCGATATCCTGCCGTTCACATTCACAATTCTGACATGCAGGCCGACCTTCTGAAACAGAAAATTGGAAAGATAAAATATAATTATTATTAGATATACATATAGTATCCCAATAATTATGTTAGTTGATATCAAATCAATAATTTAAACACAGTGTTTGAAATTAGCAGTACTGTAGTCTGAGAGCCCGACTACTAAATTTCTCCTCGGGCTACCAACTTCTCACAGTAACAAGCCCGAACCAGGCTAATGTGTTTTCAGAGGCAATATAAACAACTGTTTTGAACAAATGAATCGTGCTAGTGAAATGTCTTTTGGGCTAGTGAATATTACAATCTGGTAGTCCGACCAGCCTAGTCGATTCAAATCCTAATTTCTTACACTGTTTAAGAAACAATTTGTTCAAAATTGTCCAAGCACAAAGATTTTTATAGTATACTATAGTAATTATAGTGTACATACAGTATGTACTAAATGTCTTTACAATCTACTATACTGTCCTGAAATTTTAAGAAAACAACTATCTTTAAAATCTATTGTAAGTTGCAAAACCAAGTAAATGAAATTGTTCTGGGTTTGTATTATTCTGCACAACTAGCCACTCAAAGCAAAAATCAAGAAAATTTAGACATTTTACCTTGAATGTTAATATGGAGGTCAAGTTTAGTCTGGTCTATTTGAAGGGTTGTTGTGGCCAAGTATGAGGACAATACACCAAGATCTGAAAAAGTTATGAATAAGGTTAAAGTTTGTTGACAGCAACGGGAAAGCTGTCATGACTGTAACAATATATTTTGGCCCTAAATGCAAACTGAAAGTTCTAGCCTATACACACTGTTGCGGCTAGCCGTTCAGCATTTTTTCAATAATAAACAAATGCAATGATAAAGTCAGTAACTTGCAAGTCTTCTAACATTTTTACAAAGAATGAACATATATATTTTTTCTTAATAATTCTACGATGATGTTCAGCCATTTATATTATAACAAGATAACGGAAAGATATTATCCCGTGGACTTTAATGTCAATTATAGAGCTCTTATGCAAAATGTAATGGTAAGCAAACATCCAGCATGAAATTTTCAAGTAGCTAAATTTTAGTAAAAGTTAAATGAAATTATTAAAAATACTTTGTCATAATTCAACTACTGCTGGAAATTGACCCACATGTTTGATTACAATTGTATTACATCTATATTGTCCATATAAGTAATAAATTAATTTTCAGTCTCTTTCTCTTTGCGCTTTCATACAGATTTAAATTACTAGTATTCAAGTCCATGATTTTCAGAAGGAAAAAAAATCTTCTGATCATCAAACACTAAAAATTACTATACCAACTGTAAATTGCGAAACTCTGTCAGTCCTCGGACCTCGCCAACTAAAAATCAGGAGGGCCGAGATAAATTTCGATACAGTCAGTGGTCATGTCCGAATAAAATTTCAGCCAGTTTGAAACAATTTTTGGCCTTGTAAAATATGCAAAGCTTCCAAGATTGATCTATTTTTTTTATTTTTGCTTGTATTCACAGACCCAGATAACCAAAATCACCGCAGGATACAACCAGTTTTTGCTAAGTAATGTAAGCCACCATCTTGTCTTGGATAATTTCCTTACCAAAACATATTTTTTTTCCATTCTTCAAAATTAAACCTTTGAAAGATGTATTGTTTTCTTGTGAATTATGCTTATGTTTTATTTATTATGTTTCTGTATTTTTTTTCATAGTATCTTATAGTTGAGTCTGATAATTCATATTTGCTAAATATTTTTGTTTATAATTATGGCAATATCCCTCCCCCACCCCTACAAAAATACCTTTCAGAGTCCGGGTCGGGAAAAATCATCAGGGCCGGCAATAAATCTAAGGATCCCAGTCCTTGCGGCTGGATTTTTTTTGAATCTCGCATTGACTGAAATTGTATATATATGATATTCAATAAAATCTTCTTTTAGAAAAATAAGTTTGCATATTATTGTTTTAGGCAACTCATTTTTAAAATGCTGTACGGCTAGCCTCAACAGTGAGTATATGCTAGTCATATGTGACTCGCATACAGCCAGCACTTTTGTCAAACAATACTGGTTCATACTGCTAGCCACTGCCATGATTAATTATTCCTTCCTCTACCAATTCACATGCTTCCATCAATAAGACTTTTGAATGCTATTAGTATAATAATCATATAGATGACTAAATATGATGTTTATAAAATTCCGCTGCTAAAGACAAGTTGTTTTTATTGACTGTTCATATCAACAAAGGCAATGAGGTAAATTTCATCAGTGTATGACGGAAGCGGTCAGAATCAGCTGTTTTGAAAATGAAAGTACACACCAAAAATGCTTCAAATTTTCATTCTTTGAGTAATTAATTTACAGAGTGCGTAAATGAATGCAACAAATTGGTAACCTTGTGTGTTTTTAGTTGATTTTGAAGCGTAAAATACGCCGATACGCACATTATCTGGAATCTGTTATATTTAATAATATAATTATCAGTAATCTAATTATTATTGACCTATGGTTTTGAATTTAAATACAACTACTTTTTTCATATAAATGTCTATAAATTTACAAAATAATAAATCTATAAAATTATGGACTGACTATAAATATCATGAAATCCTACATCTGATGAAGGCAAAACTGTGGAAATCAGATCTACATGTATGAAATAAGTAGATCTGAACTTGAGTCATATTGTTTCACAATTTCAATTATAATTATTACCAGAAAATTTTGGGACGAGTTAGACAAGGGCCAAGTTGAATCGGATTTCTTTCACATGATTTTATGCATTATTAATCACTTCAGGGAAATATAAAGGGATTAGTAATTGTTATACCAGATTGCAATTATTTTTCAAGGTATAGTGAAATATAAACAATGAATATCATAGTTTGAAACAGTCGTATTCAACATTGAACAAAATTTCGCAATGTTAACCTGCTTACCTTGTCAACATGGTGATTATGGTAGGGATTTTTTTTGGCTTATTTTATAGCCTTTATTGGGTCATATTCCCAATCGAAAATAGTATATTATTTTCCCAATTTACAGGAAAAAATTCCCAATTGAAAGTTAAATAATAAAACTAATGAATAAAAATTCTATAATCTTTTCAAATAAGGGCTTCTTCACTGTAATAGTGCTTAAATTTTTGAATATGCCATCCTAGACAGTATTTGCTTGCATCCATTTAATCACTGCAAAATTTCATTCATACATTTTTCCCAATTCTTAACACAACACCGCTGAAATTCCCAATTCCATGGGTATGGGTCGTGTTCCCATAATCCTAGGAAAAATCCCTATATACAGGAAAATTAATAATTATGTACATGAGAAAATACTAGTATGTATTCATATTTCATATGCATACAAAATTCTTAAAATATATAAATTTGCACTTTGAAGCATTTTAAAGCTTATCTGATTTGAAAAAAAAAACAAAAACATATTGCAATATATTGTTAGTTGTAGCGTTCTATGACTAAAAAATGTTGGTACTATATTTAATAATTTATGCACATTCTTTGACTTTCATAGGATAGGATTTAACTCATTACAGGACTGGGGCAGTACCTCCAATCGCGTTATATCTTCCCCTTCAGAAAGCCACAGGTTGTTTTGAAAATTGGAAAAAAATCACTGTAGGTAATGTAACGGTCTTATAATTAGGACTAGTTAAGCGCCCTCAAAAATGTAATAATAATTTAAGAAAATATCTTTGACTTTCCACGTTTCTGAATAAGTCAAGATATTAATTCATTATGTAGTTTCAACAATAAAGAGTGATAAAACAAACCAATATGTTAATAAATAGTTGGAAAAGGGTCGAGTACGTTTAGGGCCGAGCTGACCCTGAATCGATGTAAATTATGTAATGCACTAAAATTTGCAGTCTATCAAGCGAAATTTGTATCATAGTTTGGAGACCTTTCTGTTGAAAATGTGTCAGGGTTAAATCGTATACATATACATGCACAGTGCGTTAACTGGAGTGCGGGTATTAGTTACCCGCACTCCAGAGCATACTCATTGATTGGTTCATTTTTGCTGGGGTTTACTTATTGTGGCGGCAGAGAAAAGGAAGTTGACAGAAATGTCATATTTAGATGTTCGTTCATTGGTTCATTTTTGCCGGGGTTTCATATTGTGACAACAGGGAACGTGCTTTTATGTTTGACTATGATACAAAAGAGAAAGAACACCAAAACACTCGGCAATCTGATTAATACTCGGGGGCTACGCCCCCACGTACAAATCAGATAGCCTCGTGTTTCGGTGCTCTTTCTATTACTTATCAATAGCTATACCAGATTGTGAAGAAAACTTGATTCTACATAAGGAACAGATTGCAACCAAAATATCAATGTAATACAACGTAAAAAATATAAACAATAAACATCTTGACCTGCTAATTTTCTGTAAACAGCCAAATATAGGTCGTTTTCCTAACGATTTTGCTACTGATAAATGCGAGAAAAAACAACGAAGTTACTAAACAGTTATGTATAAAGGAGATTAAGTGAACTTAAAACTCTTTTAAACAACTGGGACTTCCTAATTGACAGCATTTCTTCTCAATCATTCTCGGAATAACTGGCCAAAATGGCGATTGCGGGAAAATGACGCCAGAGGGAAAATAGTTCGTATTCATACGCAGACAATTTTCTCTCTCTGACATTCACACTTTTTAAGCATTTTAAGCTTGAAAGTTATCTTATATGAAAATCGTATTCCATTTTTCATGAATTATTGTGTTCTATGATAGTTAGTTAATTTATGAGTTAATAAAATTGGTACAAAATTTATGCAGGTACTTTGGCTCTCATAATAACTGTGCCGTGTCATGACAAAACCAACATAGTGTGTCTGCGAGACCAGCATGGATCCAGACCAGCATGCGCATCCGCGCAGTCTGATCAGGATCCATGCTGTTTGCTTAGCAACTCTATTACAAGTAGAGAAACTGATAGCGAACAGCATGGATCCTGATCAGACAGCGCGGATGCTCAGGCTGGTCTGGATCCATTCTGGTCGCAAACCCATTATGTTGGTTTTGTCATGACACGGCTCAAATTTAATTCGACTGCTAGCGTAGTAATATTCAAATCGCGCAAAGCAATGGTATATGTAATTTTGTGATAAAAGGATTTAAAATTTAGTAAATAATATGACCAGTCAATTTTAAAATAGATAAGGTATTATGATTATCTGAATAGTATGGCAAAATATTGGAACTATTTTGCTCAGCGCAGCTAGATTGCCTAGATGCGTTCAAAAGGTAGTAAGCTGAATTTATCGTAATTACATTGGGGGCTTGCGCCCCCAAAAACAAATTGGTTTATAATCTCACAACCTTCACCTTTCTGACATTCTGAGACCTAAACAAATTCAGCGCCTTCTGTGCTTTGATTAAGTACGTATTTACAAAATTAAATTGATCAGGCGCGGCACAGCGATATATAGAAACCGGTCGGCAATAAATTAAATTGAAAAAAAAAAAAGAAAAAGAAAAAAAAAACAGTTTTACTGTCAGTTATTTGTTTAGCATATACATGTACTTAACTCGTTGCCACGAATACATAAATATTAATTCGATACAATTAATTATCATGGCAATGATTAATGCATGTGAGATATGTTATCGACTTAAAAAAGATAATAATAATAATAATAATAATAATAATTAATAATAATAATAATAATAATAATAATAATAATAATAATACAAAAAAACGTAATATATGTATGTAAACCGGCTTGTTTTATTTGTAACATACATGTGATTGATATACCAGGTTCATTTTTTTTATATCTTATGGATTATGATTTAATAAAAAAAAGAAAGATATTCAGCCGAAGCAGACAAGAATAATATGAGCCGCGTCACGACAAAAACAACATCCGCGCAGTCTGATCAGGATCCATGCTGTTCGCTAACCAACCCTATTACAAGTAGAGAAACTACGGATGCGCAGGCTGCTCTGGATCCATGCTGGTCGCAAACTCATTCTGTTGGTTTTGTCGTGACGCGGCTCATATTATAATGCAAGCATAATGTTTCGATTCAGATAGTCAATCCAATTTCATACTTTCATACTCATCCGATTAGATTTTGGCAACACGGTGATATTACGACAATTTTTCAAGGATCTGTTAACTTGAAAAGTGTGCCCAAAATATTTGAAAATACTGACTTAAAATATTGTATAAAAATAATGCATTTTTAAAGTCCTTTTCATGTATAAATAAATAAATAAATAAATATATGAATGAATGAATGAATGAATGAATGAATGAATGAATGAATGAATAAAAATAAATAAATAAATAAATAATTAAATAAATAAAAAATAGAAAAGGAAATAAAAGGCTCGAAATCAAATCCCTGTCCATTTCATGTTCATTGTAGGGCACATTAACAGAAATAAATATACGTGTATTGAAAAAAAATGAATTACACAATTTTGTACACTTACTGTCTAGTACACATGCACAATCTTTTTATTAATAAACGAGCCCCAAGTACAATACTTTTGCTGATAATTATACTTACGACAACAACAAATCACTCACCATCATTTTTATTTCAAAGTAGAAAGAAGCACGCAGACAGCATTAAAACATCATTAAAACAGAAATAACTACATGCAGTAGAAATGATACATAAAGATATACACGTACAACAGATGGTTTTATAGCACAAACTGTTTTCCAGAGGTCAAACTGTAACACGACTCTTTCAAGAGAAACAAAAAAAAGCAAAAGTGTGGGAAGAAAAGTTTAACAATGGTAAATACATATTAAAGTCTTAAACAAAATCGAATTCGTATTCGTTTAGTACATCCACAGAAACAAGGCAATGGTGGATAAGCAGGCGACCGGAAATGATACGCCGATTCCAGACGCACTGTTACACAAATGAGTCGTACAGGAACACACCGCTGTGCACACCGTCTGATTCAGCACATATGTCGCCTAAAACAATGTCAGCATCATAAAGAAATGATGAGCAGGTCCGAGCCACATCTGTTCAATAGAATACAGTTTTCAACAAATGTATTTAGTGAACTTTACATCGTAATAAAATGTGTATATATATAACCTTATCAAAACATGTAAGTGTTATTACGCAAACTTTAGTTTGTTTTACATCGACAATAATTGTACATGTGTAGTTACAAAATAAGCATTGAAAATTCAAATATACCTAGGACTAAAAGTTTCTAAATAGCTGTTTGCCTGTTATTTGTTCCAAATTGTTTTCTTAGATTTGGAAATAATAACCGATATTTAAACATTTTGTCTTTATGCATGAACAGTTATTAACTGTTAAGGATTATGTAATTAGTAATTCATGTTTAGCTTTCACGCATGATCCGTTACACGTGATTATTTTAGAAGCTTTTTTGTCAAACGGGTCATTGCACAAGTTGCACTTGTGACATCTTAATGACACCACATTTGTCACTGAAATGAGCAAAGCAAACATAAATTTTAATTATCACAATGCACATTATTATAGATCTATATATGAGTTATTCGCGTGCGGGAAATTGAAAACGAAATGATGATTTAGAATTACAGGTCTCGACACTAACTTTTTCAGCAGGTGGTCTATATTTTTTTTACTCATTTGTTTTTAAGGAAACTTCAGATTTAGAAGAACTACACTTAAAATTGGTGACAGAGACATATTTATTATCAGATTGATAACAACTGAAGAAAACATGTATCTTTTCTATTTCAATCTAATCAGATAGTAAGTCATTGTAATCCTATTTAGTATTTATTATGTCATTGAAAGATTCATGACAGTACTCATTCTTCGGTTAAGTGACTTCTTCCGCAACTCAAGTTAGGGAATAGTGAAACCATTTGTGAATGACTTATTTCCTTACTGTTATTCAAATCCTCATTGCTGTTTCCTGGTACATCTGATAAGAATAATAATTGCGTTTTATAAATTAACATTTTTAATTAAACTATTAAGTTATTATATTCTTGTCTTTGAAACAATGAAATATTAATGATAAACAGAAAAATTCCTACATTATAATTGAGCTTATCTTCCTCACAGATTTATTATACATGCTTGTTTGTTGAAATTTATTTATTTTTGACAAAGTTTTTATAACCTTTTAAAGTACTTTAAATAAGAAAACAAAATGGATCTCTGATCGTTTAAAAAAGTAGCCAAAGATTACTAGATATTTAATTTTTCCTTTGCCTTTGTTTGCACCATTATTCATGTGTTTATCCGATATCCCATAGTGATGCAATGTTATAAATTCAATGCAGTACTAGAGACATTTGAATGAATTTTATACTTAATTATTAAAATAATTTTCTACTTTTTTAACTACACTGTTAGCGAGTTAATAAAAAGTTATGGATGTGTTTAAAGATCTTTTTGAACTAATGAGATGAATGAACATATACCTGTACATAGGAGAAATGGTTTTAAATAACAATTATAGAACACGTTTTTCGACCAAATAAGCATTTTCCCAGATGAGCCCTGCACCATTTGGAAAATTCAAGTGGTCTTACGGACCAGTTGCCTGTAAAATTAGGTGGTCCTCGCCAAAATCAGGTGGTCTCGGACCAATGGACCACCGCTAATGTCGAGGCCTGATTGCATCGATCCCAACCATTTTAGTTCAAATGAAGCCCTCGGATAGGGCATTTTTAGCTCACCTTAGCATATGCTCAGGGTGAGCTATTAGGATCACTCTTCGTCCGTCGTCTGTCGTCCGTCGTCTGTCGTCCGTCGTACGTCGTCCGTCGTCCGTTGTCCGTTCACACTTTTAAAACGACATCTCCTCTGAAACCATAAAGCAGATCATAATGAAACTTCACGGGGATGTTCCTTGTGTGAAGCCTTAACAAAATTGTTCAAAGAATTCCATTCCATGCAGAACTCTGGTTGCCATGGCAACCAAAAGAAAAAACTTTAAATATCTTCTTCTAAAAAACCCAAAGAGCTAGAGCTTAGATATTTGGCATGAAACATCTTCTAGTGAGTGTCTACCAAGTTTGTTCAAATAAAAGCCCTGGGTTCAAAATTCGCCCGCCCCAGGGGGTCATTGATTTTCCCTATATGCATATAGTAAAACCTTAAAAAATCTTCTTTTAAAGAACCCAAAGAGCTAGAGCTAAGATATTTAGCATGAAACATCTTCTAATGGGTGTCTACCAAATTTGTTCAAATAAAAGCCCTTGGGTCAAAATTGGCCCCGCCCCAGGGGGTCATCGATTTTCCCTATATGCATATAGTAAAAACTTCTTTAAAAATTTCTTTTAAAGAATGCAAAGAGCTAGAGCTAAGATATTTAGCATGAAACATGTTCTAATGGATGTCTACCAAGTTCGATCAAATAAAAGCCCTGGGGTCAAAATTGGCCCCGCCCCGGGGGTCATTCATTTTCCTTATATGTTTCTAACAAAAACTTAAAATATCTTTTTTGAAAAAAAAATAGCTAGAGTTTAGATACTAAGCATGAAACATCTCCTAGTGAGTGTCTACCAAGTTTGTTCAAATAAAAGCCCTGGGGTCAAAATTGGCCCCGCCCCGGGGGTCATTCATTTTCCTTATATGTGTATGACAAAAACTTACAAAATCTTCTTTGAAAAAACTCAAATAGCTAGAGTTTAGATATTTAGCACGAAGCATCTTCTAGTGAGTGTCTACAAAGTTTGTTCAAATAAAAGCCCTGGGGTCAAAATTGGCCCCGTCCCAGGGGACATTGATTTTCCTTATATGTGTATAGCAAAACTTAAAAATCTTCTTTGAAAAAACCTGAATAGCTAGAGTTCAGATATTAAGCATGAAACATTGTCTAGTAAGTGTCTACAAAGATTGTTCAAATAAAAGCCCTGGGGTCAAAACTGGCCCAACCCCAGGTGTGACATTGTTTTTAACTATATGTGTAAAGAAAAAAACTTGAAAAAATCTTCTTTTAAAAACCCAACAAGCTAAACCTTAGATGTTTAGCATGAAACATCTTCTAATGGCTGTCTACCAAGTTTGTTCAAATAAAAGCCCTGGGGTTTAAACTGGCCCCGCTCCTGGGGCCTATATACAGATGAGCGACTTTAGGGCCATCATGACCCTCTTGTTTTTGGAGACGACCTGTACGAAATTTTCTGCACGGAAATGGGGCGGAATTCAAAGGCAGATTCCGCCCAGAAATTTAAATTCTCCCCCGAATATACAAGTGTTAAACCATTTGCTTTTGGCACGGATTCCAGCCGGATTCCAGGCGGAAACGGGACGGATTCTGGGCGGAATTGGGACGAAATATGCAAATGAGTTGGGGCGGAATTTTGAAGCGGAATTTTGGGGCGGAATTTTGAAGCGGAATCTTGGGGCGGAACCTTGGGGCGGAATTTCGGAGCGGAATTGTCGGACAAGATTCTGGGCGGAATTCTGGGACAGAAATCAGGGGGCGGAATTTTATAAGTTTAACATGATCACATATTTTGGGATAAAATTATCAATAATGTATCACATTAAATTTTCTTTCACAAAATTTAATATAAAAATATCATATCCTTTAGTCCAAATACAGAATAGAATACCCTACATTCACTATAACACAACCAGTCTTTTTCTAGCTGCAGGTTTTGGAATCTTAGAATCCAACACTTTGTGTTTTTTTTGCAATTATTTTGCTGGAAGGTTTCAATCATAAATTTGTTTCAAATGTTTCTGATTATTTAAATTACTATTTCTTTAATCCATGTCTGTTTTAAGTCCACTGCCTGTGTTTCCTAGAACTTCTTGTGGTTGTGCTCACCTTTAATAATAAAACTCATAATTAATTAAACAAAAATTTGTAATGAATTATGTTTTATTGCATAATCATATATATGCAGTTATATTTTATATTTTTTAATAATATCAAATTTTATGTTTCAACAGTATTAAATATTAACTATGCTTATATGGCATATTCAAAAATACTAAAGCAACACAAAATCAGTTATTCAAGTGTACAAGTGTTTAAGAATTGCTCTCTATAAGAATTAACTGACTGCTTTAATTTGTGACACTATTTATTACTGGTTATGTATTTTTCAAGGAAAGATGTTGAATAGTTAAAGTATAGAGATTTAAGAATATACCTTTTCAGGATTAATACTGCATATCATTATTAAACACCTGGCATCTCACAGTCAGCATTAAGTCCCTGAGCAGCCTGCAAATATGAATGTAAAATGTAATTTTAGATTGTTCCATTGGAAACACAACACAAGCATGTAAAATAATAAATGATTATGATGACCCTGTTCAACTGTACAAAACTACTGATTGTACCATTTAGTCCTATTTAATCAAATTTATTTAATTTGTTTAATTTCCAGGAAATTAAAAAGATATACTTACATGCTATTTATACAATATACACATCATTATATTAACAAAAAATCATTGAATAATTTTTATCTTGCAAATAATATATGTATTAAAGATTTAAAACAATTATCAGAAAAAAAAACAAATGTAAGAAGTTGAAAATATTAAAACAACAATTACCTCTAATGTTACAAATTTTAGTTGGCTATTTAGTATTGATAGTTTTCATATAAAATTAATGTAACTAAAGGTTTATAATTACCTGATTATGTTATGCATCTCCTGGTCCCATGTTATCATACCAATTACTTTAACACTTTGAGATCTTAAACAAAACTTTATTCCAAAATTGTTAAAATAACAAGTACATCCTCTGTAAATTTTGCACTCTTTTTGCTGACCCAGATATCTTAGAATTCAAAATTCACAACAGTTTACTGTATAATTTGACCGGTCCATCATTATGTAAAACAGGGTTTATTTACTCATCATCTTAACTTTCATTCATTGAATGTAAAAGAAAAAATCAAATAACAAATAGATATTTATAGATTTTAAAAAACAATTACAAATTTTTGTACAAAAAAATTGCAATATGTCCTAGACAAATTCTACATATGCAATTTCTAATGTTATCTCTCCCCAAAATAATTACATGGAACAGCCTGATCTGTTGGAATGACCAGTTGAGTAAATTAGTCATGCGTAGATGATGGGAAACTGCTGGTCAGTAGAGTTTTATCAGAGCTCTGATCTGTGTAGTGTAAAATCTCAGTGAATATACATTGTAGTATTTATTTACCTATGGTAAATAAAAGCAATTATTGGGCATACTGGTTGATCAATTTTATATAGATTAAAGGGGCATAATATATGAGATTATTTCATGCACTGTTTTGTTTTTGTTTATTTTATTTTAAACAAAATCATGAATTCTTAGAATTTAAAATGGCAAGCACACTAATATAATCTAGTCCCGATGTGACTGCCCTATATTATTTTAATGTTGCTTTCAGATGATGTCCTAAAATCATATTTAAAAATTCATAATACAGTTAATGTATTATCATACAAGCTGTATGAAAAATCTTTATATTATAAACTTAAGCATTTTGGAGGTGAATGTTTTCAAGTTCTACACTAAGATTATTACAGTTGTTTTTCAGTACAAAAAATATAAATTAGTCTGCCAATGTATCATTAATGCCACATTTTTTTATTTAAAAAGAAGGCCTATTTTTATACCCCCGCACAACAAAGTTGTAAGGGGGGTATACTGGAATCAGCTTGTCCGTCCGTCCGGCCGTCCGTCGGTTTTTTCTTGTCCGCCCAATAACTTAAGATTCCTTTGACCCTTAGTCTTCATATTTGGCATGGAGGTTAGTCATGATTAGTAGATGACCCCTATTGATTTTGAGGTCACTAGGTCAAAGGTCAAGGTCATAGGGACTTTGACTTCAAAGAGTTTGTCCACCCATTAACTTAAGATTCCTTTGACCCACAGTCTTCATATTTGGCATGGATGTTGATCATGACTATAGGGTGACCCCTATCGATTTTGAGGTTACTGGGTCAAAGGTCAAGGTCACAGGGACCTTGACAAAAAAAGAAGCTTTTCTTCTCAATTGCTAAAGAATGTCCTGTCCGCAATGTATTGATTTTGACATTTTCACATTTGAAGCATGTAGAATACATAAGCTAGCAATGCACTGGCTTATAGTAACCTCAGATTTGGCAGGGAGGTTGTCCTTGAGCTCTAAATGGCCACTGTTGATTCTGACAAAGTGGTATGTGGGGGTATTCACGCCATGTTAGTGGCAGTTCTAGTTAATGTCTAAAAAAAAAAAAATATATTAATTCTAAAAATACACCTGTAATTATTGGTTCAGCAAAAAAAAATAAGTACAGTAGGTAAAATTTCAATGTCTGCAAGTGCAGAAACAAGAGTACAATTATGATTTGGACATCTTATATGTGAAATTCTGTTCAAGAAAAATGTTTAAGTATAGAATTCCGCCCATAGTGAAGACTATTCCTTCCCAAAAAAATTTCAAAGTTGAAAATTAGTCCAAGATGAAATGTTTAAGTATAAATTCCGCTCAAAATAAAATTCCAGCCGGAATTTTTCTAGTTTTCCGCCCAGAAAAGTGAACAAAATATTTTTCTTGTGAGACAGAATGGCACGGATTTTGCGTTTCCGTCCCTGGTCCGCCCAGAAATCACTGATTCCGTGCCAATTCCGTGCTAATTCCGCCCAGAATCCGTGCCAAAATTTCGTACAGGATGTCCTTTTTTCTAAGTAATTTCTGAACATTTTTTTGAAAATCTGTTTCATACTGGGAGTGGTCATAACTGGTAGAAATAGCCTAAATACTTGAACAAATATCAATTTTGATCTATCTGACAGTGTTTTAACTTCGATGAGCAGATATTGAAGGGATGGTCAAGAATGAACATAAAACAGCTGATTTTGCTCAAACGCGAAACACATCGCAATCAATTTCCTTTCGCAACGTCATAAATTAACATTATATATAATAAGTTCCACTTTTTAAATACTTTAAATGTCATTTTGCTATGTATCCAGAAGCAGATTTCTTTCTTTCAAAGAATGACAATTTTTCATTGTCTGTAGATTGAAATTCTAGCATGGCAGCTTATTTGCGGAATAACTGAACATTGAAAATCTTGATATGACACATTCTCTAGAGCTTGAATTGGAGCGGGAGAGAAGTTGGCACAACTTAAAATGGATTGAAAATATGCCTGAATAGATGCTTAGCATGAAAGAATGTTAGTAAATTTGTAAATGTATCAGCATCATGTGTTTTGTAGACTTTATAATACTTCTTGTTTTGACGTTAAAAATTGGGTATATTTTAGGTCAATTCTTAGTATTCATGACCTTTTTTTATTGGCAATATTTCCTGAAGCATGTAGTGCCCTTATATAATTCAGTGGTTAATTTCATTCAAATTGATCAAATTATAGAAATGAAGGTCCAAATTGTGGTTTTAAAAATGTTTTGTTGTGCTTAAAGGAGACAATACACATTTTCGGTCGTTTAGTTTCGAATTTGCCAGGGTCAAATATACAAATAAGAGACAGTTTTGAAATTGAAGTGGATATTTGAGGTTCTAAATATTTATAGTTACTATATTTCAAGTTTCAGTGACTAGTATTTTGTTCCAGTTAATCAGTGAAATTGATTTTAGTGGCATTGACCCTTGCATTTGGAGAGAGTCGGATGCGAATGTGTGGTTTTTGGAGCTAGCCGGTGAATCAGCTCTTCAATTTACAGGTTATGCAGAAGACTTAGAATAGTGAAAAAGTAGGTGGATGGCACCCCGTTTGGATGTTATTTTCAGATTGTGCATTGTTTAAGAAGGAAGAAACACTATAGCTTGTGATTTAATTTTTTGACGTTAATATATTGTTGTATTTTGCGAATAGGGGTAATCCGCTCCTTTTGTCGTTGATTTTCGCGACCAAAACAATGAAAAACACAGGGCTATGTGCCAGAAAACTAGAAGGTGGACATGTATTTTTAATTGTTTGCTGTGAGATACATATTGTCCGTTTAGGATAATTATTTAGTGACGCAGCGGACATTTCCACTATTACGATGTTACAGTTATCATGTTGTGTTTATTATCTTTAGGCACGCAGGCTTCCGATATAAATTGAAATATCGACAAAGTAATCAATTGTCATCGTAACGCAGTTGGTAATGTTATCAGTTAATCTTTTAGTAAAATATCAATGCAAGACTGTTTTTGCTCAAAAATAATTTCTATATATAAACAATCAAATACGAATATGTAATATTTTTCTTGACATTTAGTGTTGTAATAATTTCTCATTTCACATTTTTGTTTTGTTTCCAAAAGTAATATCTAGCAAATTTGTGCAACCTTATCTTTAATACTAAGCGGAATGAAATACATGTATACAAACTGTTTCAACATTATTTCAGTTGGCACGAAATACTCGTGCACTGCACAAGTATTATGACTACTGCATACTTCACACAATACAGGTTAAAACTATTATTACCGGTAAATTGAAATAATTAGATTTTATAACAAAAACTTCTATGTTTTATAATTCATTTGCATCTTCAGTAAAATTGAAAAAAGGAAACAAAAAAGGAAAAAAGTTAGACAACTTGTGAGGCTCGAATTCGAGAAATGTTTTAATTTGTATTGCATCCCAATGACTTTATCAACTTTGCAATCAAGACAATTAAAATTCTATAATTTATCTAGTACTATATTCGCTTCTAAAAACGCTGTTTTACCTATTCAGACAAAGATTGTAAACTTTTGTGTACACAGAAAATGCAACGTCACTCTCACATTATCATAGCGGCACAGTATGTATATGTTAAATATGAAATGCATTTATTTCAGGTGTGTGATTACAGACTTGTGTGTTAGGTTTTGATTGTGGCGCAGTCACTTGTTTGTCGAGAAGCCTTGAAAACTGTGTATTGCCCCTGATTCCCAAAACATAAATTTAGCTGTTAATTATAACAGCCCCTTTTTTCCATGGGCCCAAACAAAGAGACAAAGCCGCTCACTGGGTGGGGCCAAATAATAATAACAATTTGCTTTTTTAAAAAAGAAGCATGCGAAAAGGTTTTTTGTCCCGGAAAAGGATTTGTTTAATTCGAAAAATTTGGGGGATAGTTTTGCAAAAAACGACACAATGAAGGGTTTTATAAATTACAATTTTTTTAACAAATAAAATTTATTAAAATATTTTGAATATAGTACCCAAAAAAATTTTTTTAACGATTTTCTTTTTTTAAATTTTTTTTTAAATTTATTATATCCGAGAAAGGGACTATTTTTTCTGCACTTTAAAGGGGAATTTTTTCCAAAGGGGAAAAATTTTAAATTGTAGGGTCAAAAACAAAATTTTAAAATAAAATAATAAAACACATTTTAAAATTATTAAAAGTAGTAAAAAATAAAATTTTTAAAATAAAAATCAATAAGCACTTTTTTTTATTTAATTTTTTTGGGTAATATTTTTGGGGAAAAATTTTCCTTTTTAACTTTTTCCCTTTTAAACCGGGAAATAAATTTTTTTAAAAACAATTTTTAAGTCCCGGAAATTTTAAAAAAAAAATGTTTATAACATTTGATTGGAATAAACAGTTTTATAAACCCGGGAACCTCCCCCTCCAACAATATTTGAAAAAACCTTGCGTAAAAGTTGTTGCTCTTTGCGCCAAAAAATTTCCCCCTTTGCGTTATTTAGTCATACCGGTTCCCAAATTTGATTAAGGGAGCAGCAACAATTTTTCGGTACTATTGGTTCGCTTCGTCATGCTAAATAGTGCATGGTGATTATTGTACCTGTGATGTTCATGTTAAACTATTTAAATTGGAACATAAAATAAAAACCCGCTATTTTCAGAAAACAATACGGTAATCGATTTTATACAATATATTAAAGATTAAAACGGAATGAAAAACCCACGTAGCGCTAAAGTATATTCGTAAAATATATTTTCCGATTTTTCTAATGTACCGGTTTTTTTGTTCATTCGAATGTTAATTTTTCGTTTTAAGTTTAAGGGTCGTATTTTTTTAAAAACGGAGCATTCGAAAAACAATTTTTGTAGATGCTCCTAATGTTTTACCCGGCTTTAAATGACAATTCGTTCCACAATCAGATAACGCAAAAATGGGTTGCCCCGGCAGCAACCAGGCCTGAACATACTGGGGGAATTTTCTGTTTGCCCTCTCCAAAATAAAAAATAAAAAAAAAGGGTTAATATTTTTTGAAAAGGGTTGGGTTTTAATTTGTAAAATCCCTTGTTTGGGATTTTTACCGGGTTCTTTTTTTTTAAATTTTTTAGGGATTAAATTTTAAAAAAAGGAAAGATTTCAGCCGAAGCGAAAGAAAATATGAGCCGGGGCCCAAAACAAAAAAACCCCCGGCAGTCTTTCGGGACCATGCTGTTCCCCCCCCAAACCCCTTAAAGTAGAGAAATTTTACGGATGGGGAGGCGTCGGGGCCCGTTTTTTTCCCAAAACCTTTTTTTGGGTTTTTTTGGTCGTAACGGGGCCAAAATTTTAAAGCAAGCAAAATGTTTTTCGGGCTTAAAATTTCATACTTTCATACTCATCCATTAAAATTATTTTTGTCAATGTAACGGTGATTATTAAACGAAATTTTCAAGGATTGTTAACTTGGGAAAACTGGTGCCCAAAAAAATTTGAAAAATACCTAATTTAAA
Organism: Ruditapes philippinarum; assembly: GCF_026571515.1. Classification (NCBI taxonomy): domain Eukaryota; kingdom Metazoa; phylum Mollusca; class Bivalvia; order Venerida; family Veneridae; genus Ruditapes; species Ruditapes philippinarum. The sequence goes on along the minus strand of NW_026853497.1, from coordinate 39,638 downwards.
ATATTTGTAATTAAACAAATGCATTTTAAAAAGTTCTTTTCATTGTATAAATAAATAAAATAAATAAATGAATGAATTAATTGAATGAATTATTGAATGAATGAATAATTTGAAAATGAATATAAAAATTTAAATAAATATAAAAAAAAAAAGAAAAGGAAATAAAAGGCTCGAAATCCAGTCCCTTGTTCCTTTCATGTACTTGTAGGGCTTCATTAAACAGAAATTTAATAAATTCATTTTTGAAAAAAATAAGTGGTTAGCGATGTAATATATTTTAAATAATCAAAAGTCTTTAACAACAGGAAACGGCAAGGAATCCATTTCTAAACTTTCTTTTCATTTTCTTCTCGTGATTTGTGTTACCCAGTACAGCAGCACGATTTTTAAATTGATAAATTCGAGCGCCTCCTCAAGTAAATTAACTGAAATTACTGCGAATAATTATATTTACAACAACAAAAATCACAACCCATCATTTTTATTTCAAAGTAGAAAAGAAGCCACGCATAGACAACATTAAAACATCATTAAAAACAGAAAATTTTAACTACATGCAGTAAAATTTGATACATAAATTAAACAGCGTACAACAATGGTTTTTATGCACAAATTACTTTCCCAGATGTTAAACTTTGTAACACGAACCTCTTTCAAGAGAACAAAAAAAAGCAAAAAGTGTGGGAAAAAATAAAGTTTTTGTAATTAACAATTGGGTAAATAATAATTAAAGTCTTAAGAAAATTCTTTCGTTATTTCGTTTAGTACTTTTTCCAAAAAAAAAGGAAAGGGTTTGGAAAAAGGCAGGGCCCGGGAAAATTAAATACCCGATTCCAACCCCTTTTTAAACTAAAAATTTTAAAAGTCGAACGGGAAAACTTTGGTCCCCGCCCTGTTTTCTTTACTTTTTACGTTTTTTTTTAAAACCCAGTAGGCCCTTTGAAAAGATTTTTTTGAATTCGAGCCACTCGGGTTAAATAGAATACATTTTTTCAAAAAATTTTATTTTTATTTGAGCTTTAAATTTCGGAAATAAAAATGTGATTTTATTTTCCCCTTTTTCAAAACTTAAGTGTTTTTTAGGGAAAACTAAAATTGTAATCATGTGTAGTTACAAAATTTTAAACTTTAAAAATTTAAATTTTAAACCTAGGTTTAAAAGTTTTAAAATTTAGCTTTTTCCCTTTGTTATTTTTTTCCCAAAATGTTTTTTTAGATTTGGAAATTTAAAAAGGGGGAATTTAAACATTTTGTCTTTATGCATTTATCAGTTATTACTTTTAAAAGGTTTAAAGTCTTTTAAAGAAAATTCTTTTATAATTTATGTCCCTTTTTTTGGTTTAATTTTTCACCCCTTTAAATCCGACCACAAAGACTGTTTTCAGCTTTATTTTGTCAAAGGGGGTTTCTTGCCAAGTCCACTTTGACTTTTAATGAACCCACATTTTCACTTAAAATGACAAAGAAAAAAATTTTTAATCTTTCACAAGCACTTTTATTATAGATTTATTTTTATTCGCGTGCGGGAAATTGAAAACGAAATGAAAATTTTAGAATCAGGTTTTTCCGACTTTATTTTTCAGAGGGGGTATCCGGACACGGTTTCCAAAATTCGGGGTTGGTCCTTTCTGAACACAGGTGGTTTCTATCTTTTTTTTTACATCCTTTGTTTTTAAGGAAAAACTTCAGATTTTTAGAAGAACTAACTTAAAATTTTGGTGACAGAGAACAATATTTATTATCAGATTTATGACAACTGAAGAAAACATGTATTTTTTTTTCTATTTCAATCTCAATCAGTATAGTAAGTCATTGTAATCCTATTTATTATTAATTATTAGGGTCATTGAAAAAGAATTCATGACAGTTAAGTGACTTCCTTCCGCAACTCAAATTAGGAATAGTGAAACCATTTTTTGAATAAACTTAAATTTCCCTTACTGTTATCAAATCCTCATGCTGTTTCCTGGGTAATCTGATAAGAATAAAATAATTGCGTTTTTTAATTGATTTAACATTTTTAATTAAACTATTAAAATTATTATATTCTTGTCTTTGAATACAATGAAATATTAATGATAAACAGAAAAAATCCTACATTATAATTGAGCTTATCTTCCTCACAGATTTTTTATAACATGCTTGTTTGTTGAAATTTATTTTATTTTTGACAAAGTTTTTAATAAGGACCTTTTTAATATGTACTTTAAATAAGAAAACAAAATGAATCTCTGAACGTTTTTAAAAAAGTAGCCAAAGATTACTTTGATATTTAATTTTTCTTTGCCTTGTTTGACCATTATTCATGGTTTATTCCGATATCCCATCACATAGTGATGCAATGTTATAAATTCAATTTGCAGTACTTTAGAGACATTTAAATGAATTTTATACTTAATTATTAAAATAATTTTCTACTTTTTTAACTCTACACCTGTTAGCGGAGTTAATAAAAAGTTATGGATGGTGTTTAAAGATCTTTTTTGAACTAATGAAGATTGAATGAACATATACCTGTTACATAGGAGAAATCGGTTTAAAAAATAACAATTATAGAACCCACGTTTTTCACCAAATAACCATTTTTTCCCAAGATTGATCCCTGCAACCACAGACAACTTAGGGTTTTGGAAGCTCAAAAACGCCTTTTAAAATCCAAATATAATAACGCTATTTGTCAATCCCAGCACTATGTATCTGATCATTATATATTATTCAAAAAACTTAATTATTAAGCCGTTTTGAAAAAAAAATTTCATATTTCAACATTCTTATAGATGTGGCCCTGCACCATTTGGAAAAAATTCAAGTGGTACTAACGGACCAGTTGCCTGTAAAATTTAGGTGGCCCTCCCTAAGAAAAACAAAATCAAGGTTGGTTCTCGACCAATTGGACTTTTCCGCTTTGTGTCGAGGGGCCTGAAATTAAATACACGGTATCGTTAAAATCTAAAAACTTTACTAAATTTTCACCTTTCGTTATTATGCCGATATTTTTTTATGTGAATTTATATTTATTTTACATACAGCATAGTTTTGACAGATCTTATTAAATGTGTTCATTGATTAAAGATCTTCTTGCAAGTTTGCCAAACTTTTAAAGTTTTTGAAATTATTATAAAAGGAAAAAGCAAGAGAAAATAGGTATTCCTTGTTTTTCTAATACAAATGTTCCGTATTCAACAGTTATGTAACATTTTAACCTTTAAGGATATTTTTTGTTTTTAATTTAAAACAAATAGAATAAGTATCATAATCTACGGGCAAGCATGAAAACAATTTTAGATATTCCTTACACCGGCTTGCAAGGTGCAGACCAGTAATATCTAGCCTTGAGAGTTGTTTTTACAGTGGTTAAACGAGGCCTTTCTGTTCTGTTTGAACGACCAGCCTTTGTGTGCGATTCTTTTTCCTTGCAATATTTATATATCAAATTTTATCTTTGGAAAAGAAAAGTAAAACATACAACAAAACAAAAACAAAAACGCTTTAAGATCCTTGTGTTTTTTGATAATAAAAGCGTATAAAATTTACTATTTATTTTATAAATGGCAAATATAAAATTCTTCCTGTTGTGTGTTTCTAAGTTGAATAAAGGGTTCCATCCGCCTTTCAGGCACTGGAAAAGTACGGAATCCGTGTGTGTGGGGGGTTCCGTGTGTTTGTGGTGTGTTGTCTGTGTGTGTTTGGGTTTTTGGTTTTTACCTCTCCGTATTCCGGATTGGAGACCGATATTGAATAATTGGGCGAGATAATTACCCAACTTTAAAGAACGCTTAATTCATTTAAACAAAGGGGCCCGCAGGAATGACGTTATTTCAAAGCTCCAATCTAGTGTATAGCATTCGGTGTAACAGTAGAAAGCTTTTTTTTTTTTTTTTTTTTTGTCAGAAAAATTTTAGACATTGATGTCAATCATTTATTCTTTAATCTAATAACTCTACAAGAAAATAATTAAGGGACTCCACTGAGGAACAAGATTTTATTTACTTGATTTTGTTCCAGTTTTATGTTCAAAATTCTAAGATCATTACTCACTACCTTTTTTCCAGAAAATGTGAAAAATGGCCAAAACGAAATGGTTAAAAGTCTAGCTTGTAACTATGTTACAAATCCGAACCAAATTATAACCTTATTTTAAAATTTTTCAATTTTTAGTATATTTTTTTTTATTACTTTGCAAATCATTTCAAGTGTCAAAAATTTTACCTTTATTAAGAAATTCATATTTCATGTTTTTAGAAATTTTTTGTACTAGTGGAGTTCCGTTAATTTTAATCATTTTAATTAACGCCGACAAATTTTTTCTACAATATAAAATCTCGTTTTAAGTTTGTTTTATTTTTTCCAGTTTTTATTTCTTCAATATTTTTTGAAACATAAAAATCTCTCACGACGCAATTTTTTTTTGAAATTATATAATGGAACTTAAATTAACTCACAGAACGCTTTGGGTCAGATCTTGCCCAACGTGATACGCCACTGTTACACTCTATCAAAAATATGTTAACATTTGAAATAGGAATTGATATCCTGTTACAACGATAAAACTGGGTTTCAAACAAATTTTTATATTACAAGAAAAATTACCCTATACCATCATCAAGTGCCAATAGACTTGAATATATATACGATATTTTTTCATATATACATATGTATGTATAAAATTGTTTTTAAAACCAGTTTTATCGATGTCCAATCGATGTCCAATTCGTGTTTCAATATCATCGTGTTTACAGGGGCGTATCAGGTTGGGGGGGGGGGGGAGAAATCTGCCCCCCAAGCGTCTGTGAATTAACTTTGTTTTCGTAGTCAATGCCGTTTGAATTATTGTTAAAAACCACAGTTGGAAATACAATAAAATAAGAATTAAGTTAACATCAAAAGGATGGAAAATAAAAATGATTTTACTCATAAAGTATTTAAAATATATTATTCAACGTATAGATACACACAATGTTATGGTTATTAATCCATTTGTATGACATAAAATAATATAGGGGTGTTCAATTTTTTTCTATAAATACTTTCATAAATTCCATCGAGTGGTAGCCACGAGTGAAATATGATAATAGCTCATACCACAAGATGAAAAAATCTCGTATTTATAGAAAAAAATTGAAATACATTTTACTTTTTTCTGACATAATGATAAACAAATTTGAAAAACTTCCTCTAAAATGGTGTTTTGGCTGAATTTTAGAAGAAAATGTAGTCCGGCAAGACACAGGTGAAAATACGGAAAATATGTTAGACTGCAGTGAAAAATAAACTTCTACAACAGCGAAAATACGGGAAAATGAAATGAACTCATTTTATTTCATCAATTTTTCTTTAATATCTAATATATAATAAATAATTATATTGTAAAAAGTCATCGTTGATGCCATCCATATTTTTTTAGCTTATTTTTTTTTTAGAAAATAAATTATAAATACTCACCAATCACAAAAAAAACAAAAATCCCAAAAAGCAGTGCTTTGGAGCCAGCCATTTTGACAGAACTAATATTCTGAATCTTCGTTATTGGAACCTCTTTACCGCTATCCGGAGCGCAAATGAAGTGTACCTTGTAGACACTATTTTATAGTCTGATTTTATTGACCTGTCAATTATGAATACATTATAGAACTCATCCCACTTTGGTTTGGTCCGTACGTGTAGTTTACGAGAATTAATGTGGAGTATATTAGTCATGGATTGAAAGTCACGCAAGCTTAATGTAAAGGTTTTCGTTAATTCAAAATAGGACAGTCGGTAAAGAGAATGCCTGATAATTGAGAGGTCTGATGTTTCGATCCTTACTGTTGCCATTGTTTTAGTACTCTTTCTTTATTTTTGCAGTATATTTCAATGGAACAGATTTGTAGTGTGTTTTTACGGCATTAAAAAGACATTTATTGATTTTAATCCGTTTAAATTTTAAACATGAATTCATAAAAAACAACGTTGCTTAAAAAGAGTATATTTACATAACAAATTAAAAAAAACATAATAAAAAAAACGAACAACATAAAATAATCATATATAGATTAATAATGTTGAAAGTATTAATAAGAAAAAAAAATATGGACCAACGCGGCCTTGAAATTTAAAACAAGAGTGGCACTTAGATTATAAACTCGTGATTTAACCCTATTGCGCTATCTACCGAAGATTAATATATACTGTGTGCATCGACCGTGTAATCAGTATGTAATAAAAAACAAACGATACTAATCAATGGTAGGATACGACGTCATCGCGCACCTGCTGAATGCTGCCACTTAGACCATTTTTTCGTCGACTTGAAGATAAAATCAAATTTATTATAAGAAAACGTAAGAGTATTAAAAAATAATGTAGAGCACCAAAGAATGGCTATGGTACTTGAGATAATTGTAAAAAAAGTTTATAGATTCATTGCCTGGTTTAGGCCTGAAAACGGGATAAATGTTTTTCTCTGAATGCTCCAACTCGGACTTTTCCCGAAACATATATGAAATAAGGCTGAAAATCTTCTTGAAAAATTTATTTTTAACGTACCGGAACATAAAAGTAGAATATAAAATGATGGTTCCGGGACACTTTTAGGCCTAAAAATGTGTTTATTTATCAAACCAAAGGGTAAGACAGCTCGACATAGCTTACCCATCAACCCAAAAAGTAAGACAGCTCGACATAAACCCCATTTTATTGATTTAAGAACACCCTCAGGCCCAAAACCCCGGAACCCATCATTTTATAAACTACTCTAAAAATAGAATACTATAATGCAGCCTAAAGGCTCTTGTAAGGGAACCGAAAAAACCTAAAAAGGCTTTGTAAGGGAACCCGACGAGTCTAAAAGGCTCTTGTACTTCTTATAATTTAAATATATAAATGAGTTTAAAAAAATCAAATATATTGTTTGAAAGAACGAACATACACTGATAATGTAAATCCTCAATATGTTACAACAAAAAAACGGAAGATTAATAATAAAAGCCGCGTGTGCTTCATGTGTAAAATTGAAATTTAAGTTTGTTTAAACAAGGGAGGTTAATTAATGGGTAACAAACGTTAAAGTCTGTCTCAAAAAAAGTGTTTAACGTCCTTTTCTCTTATAAACATACCTTAGGAATCAATTTTAATTAGTTGTAGGCCTTTAAAATCAATAGTGAAACGCAGGAAGTTATTACGTCGTTTCCGTATCACGTGGATATTTTCCTTCGCCAACGGTCTAAAAGGTCAAGAAGTGAAAACGCAGACAGTTATCACGTCATCCCAGTATCCAGAACGTGCGTCTAGACTACAGGGAACTTCCGCCTAGTTTTTAAAAATAAATAGTGAAATAGATGTTAAATGCATCATTTAGCACGTAAAGTTGTTTTACCATTTTCTCTAACAAATATAGTAAATCAATTATCTATTCTTTTATCTTAGAAGTTCTTTCGTTAAATAAATATGTAAATTATTAAACTTTGTTTTTTATTTATTATTTTTAGGGCTGAAACCTTTGCAATAGAAATCTCCAAATATAAAAAACAATCCTGAGGATTTTTTTATTCATAAAAAAGGTGAAGTTATTACGCAGCATGATTACAATAAAATGTGCAATCTTAAAAACAGAATTGAGTACATTTCTAACATTCATAAATTTTATTAGACATCATGATCAACGACAAAAAGTTACAGAAGACGAAATAAAAAATTTTTGGGAATTAAAAAAAAATGAATACTCAAGTATAGATGAATTTAAAAATCTTGACGTTTTAAAACAAAAGGGATTATTGAAAGAGAAGAAATCAATTCAGCAGCTTCCAGATGTACAACAAAACTTACCTCAACGAAAATAATAATAAACCCCCCCCCCCAAAAAAAAAACAACATACGACGAAGTCAAAAAAGAGGTAGAAAAATCATATTCAAACAATCGCAACTTAACCGGAGATGTTGATTTGGAGTTTGACGTTTGCTAGTATATACTTGACTAATTTTAGCTGTACTATTGTAGAGTGAATGAGGCACAAACCGACGAGGGTCGGCACACGCTTGACTGATTTTACTATTTTTAAATTTTTAAACATTATTCTTAGTGAAATACCGGTAGTTTATTATTGTTTGTTCATTTTCTTTTTGATTATTGATGTTTAAATGTTTGTATAATATATCATATAAAGGCACTTTATTCTGCAATAAATGTATGAAAAATAAACAATAATAACCACACAAAACACTTGTTTTATCTTGATATTGTATGTTGTTATAATTCAAACCTGGAATGTAACTGATTACCTCTTTTGGTGGAGGAAGTCCGAAAGGGTCAAAGTAATTATTTTTGTAATAACACGCCCAATGTGTACCAGGTCCAATAAAGTCATCTAAATTTATAATCCCGCATTACTGTGAGAAGGTAAATTATTTCTACTGAAGACGCCCTGAAAGTTTTAAATACCAAGTTGTTTTACCCATTGTTCTATTTCAAAGTTAGATAATGGTTTGTTCAGACTATTTTTTACCATGGGAATTCGACTATATGGAACTTGTTGTGCATCAACCTGTAAACTCTTGCCACTTAACAATGATGTTATTAAAGGTATTCCTAGAGATGCTGCTAACATACCAAGGAAACCACCATCTTGCCTTTGCTTGTTATTTAACTTAATTACACCATCATTCATTAATTGTTTTCATTTATTTCTTGCTACAGATACCATAACCGTTTCCAAGTATTTTACTTACACCAGTACTAGCCAAACCACTTAATGCTCCAACACCTAAAGGCGCCAAATATTTTTGGAGCCAATTTTGTAACAAACGGAATTAGAGTGTTAAGAAAACCGCCTTGACTTCGCATTTGTTCCCGTGGTATCTTTATTTCTAAGCCAGATTTTTTCTGTTTAGCCCTATCAATTTTATTTATTTATGTCTGTCTTAAAAGTATTGGGAAAGTACCATTTAAATCTTCATACTTCAATCTAAAAGTATCAGGGCATTTATCTCTATATGCTTTTGCAAGTTTGTGCTTTTGTCCTTCTGATAAATTTATTTTATATTCAATGTAAGACATTTATATAATTTATATAATTATATTTTCATCTAAGGCGCCTGTCTTAAACAATAACAATTTCATTTCCAATAGTTTTTAATTGAACTGTTTCTTCATACATTACAATGGCATATACGCGAATAGCTGCAGCTGGCGGTACATTTAATTTTGCATTTAATGTAGGTGCTTTGGATCAAATGCATTTTCTTCTTTTTTAAATTCCAAGTTAAAATCAATGAATCCAAACAAACCCTCAAAGTTTGATATATTTAAAAGAGACCCAGTGTTTTTGTCATTTTGTGTGTGAAAAAAAATTATTACGTCATATATTCTCGTTATACTAGTATATTCTGTTTCGGGGTAAAAAACACCATTTCCAACTTCAAGACGACAAGATTGCAAAGTACAATTGCTATTATTAGCATTTACTTTAAAAGTATCTAATAAATGAGTGCTTTGGTCTTGTGAATTGCTTTTATTAGCTCTTTTTAAATAAACAAGCACATGTTTAGGATTCATTACACCAGCTGTTATTTTAAAAGTAATATTGCTTTGCTCAGATGATTGTGTGACCATTTTTCGAAGATAGTTCCACTGTTTTGCTTTCAAATAATTTCGGAAATCAAACTATATCCTTCAGCGTTAAAGATTAACCGAGGAACCCATAAGATAAGTTTAGTATCTATAACTCTTCCATCATCGGCTGCAGCTGCCTTTAAAATTAATTCATTGTCGTTTGTTAATTGTAATGTAATTTGAATTTGGCTAGGAGGCAGAATATTTGTCTCTAAACTCCGAAAAAAATGAAAAATTGTTTAAAGGGATTTTACATTTAATTTCCTTACCTCCTTGAGCTAATAATTTTCTTGCAGCAAAACTTTTATTACATCCAGCCTTATTAGCTCTAGATTCAGCTACATTTGTGTAATCCAAAGCAATAAATTCATTTGTCCCAGTTGTTTCTGCATAATCTTTTGTTAATTCAACTAAAGTTCTTACATTCACAACCCTATTTAAGTTATTACAATCATATACAATCTTTCCATTTTGTTTTATAACTAATTCATCAATTAATGAAGCTGCATTATTTATTACAGCAATTTGATCAGCATTATCATAATTAGCTTTGTCTGCCAGTTTATTTATTTTAAAATTCACCTCAAAATACCCATTGAACCAATCATAATATGAAGATCTATCATTTATAATAAAACTATATCCATTTTTCTGCTGGGAGGCGTTATTGGCCAGGATTGTTATCAAAGCGGTATCTATTTAAATAGGTGTTTGTTAATATCTTTTACAGTATTGTTTTGATCGAAACATATATATTATATATCTTTTTTAAATAATCTCCTTCCAGATAACAATTCATTTATTTGTAAATTTATATCTCGCCTTCCTGATCCAGATAACAATTCATTTATTTGTAAATATATGTCCTCAACTCCAGTATCCATCTTTCTTAATTCTTTCACAATTTTATCGCCAACTGATTTATCTTTAGGAGGTTGTTTTTTCTTCTTAAATACACCTGTTATTTTATCAGCAGCTAAATGTCCGACTTCAGTTCCAACCTTTTTGGCCCAACTTTCAAGAGCAGTTTTACCTACAGTGTCTACCACTTTTTTACTTACAGAAGAAAATAAAGTGTCAAAGATACCTCCTGCACGCGACGACCATGCAGAGATACCTTCTCCCGTCCAATTATCAACATAAATATATACTCTACTATTTTTATCATATACTTTTTTATGCATTATATAATTTAAATTTCTTTTATAATTCATGTAAAACTTGTTTCAACTTCATTAAAATTGATTATTCTACCAAACACATCTGTAATCTATATTCTTATCGAATTTATAATATTTCTATTAATTTCAGAATAACCAACCCTAATAGGTTCTTTTGTAAAAGGATAAACTCTTGTTAATTTCAATTCCGCAGTACTCAAAGCATATATCACATCACCAAATTCTCCATCAACAAGTGAATTATCTATCAAATCACAATGAATATAAATTGTATCCGCAGAATTAATTATATTAGGTGTTAAAGCTCCCCATTCTGTTTTATTTACTCTTTTCTTTTCAAAACCAAGTAGTTTACAAGATTCTGGTAGTCTAAAATCTAATGAAAAATTATCCATTAGTGAAATTAGAATTTTAAAACTACTCAAATCAAATTCTAAACTTATAGGTGCTATAGCAGAAACACCATCGAAATCTTCATTACTTATTAATGTTTCTCTTATGTAATTATTGATATCTGTGTAAGAATATGAACCATTTGTAAAGAAAAATATCTTTCCATTCCTTACAATTATTATAGCGAATTCTCTTATTATCATATTCATAACTTATATTATGCCAAGAGTAAGTCATTGAATTTATTGAGTCTAATCCAACAATATATCTTTTACTTTTATCTAAAACTAAAGGAAGACTAAATCTTACTGTGAACTCACTTGGGGTATTTTTATTATTATTTCGAACCAATTCAGAACTTAATACAATTTTTTGTTCCATTATATAAAGTACTTTTTATATAATTTTTCATGTTGTTCTGGACTTAATACCTTCAGTTTTAATAATGAATCGATAATGCGAATGTCTTCCGTCTGTCCGTCTGTCAGTCCGTTAGTCCGTCCGTCCACAAAACTGGATCCCGCGATAACTTGAAAAGTACTGAAAATATTTTTATGAGATTTGCTATATGGATAGATGGTAGTATGGAGATTATGCACGTCTTTTCCTTTTCTTCTTATGTTGAAAATTCTGGTTGCTATGGCAACAAATAGGCTAAAAATATGGCAAATTTTACACATAAACTGGATCCAGTGATAGCGCAAAAAGTACTGGAAATATTTTTATGAAACCTGAAATATGGGTAGATGGCAGTCTGGAGATTATGCACGTCTTTTTCGTTTCTTCCTATGTTGAAAATTCTGGTTGCTATGGCAACACATATTTTGAAAATATGGCAAATTTTACACATAAACTGAATCCAGTGATAACTCAAAAAGTACTCGAAATATTTTTATGAAACTTGACATATGGGTAGATGGCAGTCTGGAGATTATGCATGTCTTATCTTTTCTTCCTATTTTGAAACAAAAGTGGTTGCCATGGCAACAAATAGGCTTAAAACATGGCATATATAACAATATTTGTGATAAGTCAAAAAGAGCTGATTTTTTTTTATGAAATTGCATCTTTAATTTAAGAGTTATCTCCTCTTTAAGAATTTTGCTTTTAAAAATGTTATATTTTGGTAACAGGGATGTTTCAAATATTAACTTTAGAGTGTCCTTCCGTCCGTCTGTCTGTTTGTTCATAAAAACTGTTTCGTGTGATCACTTTTAAAGAACTTTTCCAACAAATTTACTTAAAATAGAGAAAAATTGAAACATTAGTGAATGGCCAATGGCCCTTCAGAATGTTGATGGGGTTCTAACCGGTAGGGGACTTATGGATTGCTTGCAATACTATGATAATTGCTTGTTTTATTTAAAATAAAAGTTGCAATTTAAAGCTGATACATACAGTTTTAGTAAATTCTGCAAGGCTAAATACTTTTCATAAATTAAACAAAACATAAATTAAAATAAGTTAATAACAAAACAAAAAGTATTTATAAAAGCAATCACATAAATGAAACTAAGAAAACATATACAAATATTAAAGAACAAAACAATGTATGTACATTTCTATCAAAGTTTGCCTTATCAAACAAAATAATGTAAATATTATATTTTTAAGAAAAGTTAAAAGATTCGGACAATAATGTTTCATGCAATTAATGACATATTTTCAGTATTGTAACTATATTTCTACAGCATTACAAAAACATGTAGTGCTATTTTTCATATTTTGACCTCCTTTTGATAATTGTCACTAACGTATAAACTACTTCCTTTAAGTCACTTCACAAAGTTATATACTTTTAAATATCCACGAGAATTAGCACGAATTTGGAGGTGTGATGCTTTTAGATATATGACCTTCTCTCACCACCCCTCGTCTGTCCGGAGGATATGTTAATGGCGTTTGTGATATCATTTGCACTGAAAAAGAAAAGAAATTTATGAAAATTGGAAATTAACAAGCAAACATGTTTTTCATGGTTATCTGCCCTTTAGAAATTTTGAAAGTTATCTTAACTTAATGAACAACTTTGCTAGCTTTTTAGAAGTGAGCTTTAACAAAAATTAAAAGTAAACATAAAGACTGAAAATTTAAAAGATCGCTTTAAAACTCCAGTTTAGTATGGATTATAGTATGCAATATAATTTACAATCTTACTTTACCATGTTTCTTTTTACATTATCAAGTATTTCTGTCCCTCCGACCTTTGAGAGCATGTCCAACACTTGAACTACCTGAAAAGAAAATTATATTCTAACTTATGAACATTCTACTTTTGAAATAAAAGAGTTACACAAGTCTTAAATTTTTCATAGTTTCAAATTAAAGATTGTTAAGAAATTGGGAAAATGCCGAAATGTCAGGGACCGAAACGTCTTGAGTTATTTTGGACCGACACATCTTGGTCCGAAATGCTTGAAATCGTATAAATTCATTCTCAATTCTCAGATTTTAACTGACAAAAACATAACAGTTAAATAACAATATGAAAACTAAGCATTCTCTTTGGTAGTACTGAAAGGAACATTATAAACTCTTAACGAGCAGAGTTAAAACATGCCAAATTTGAAATGATTTATTATTAAACATTATCGCGAATTTGTGTGACGTTTTGCTTCAACTGTTCAAATAATGATAATTAAATTTAAGAATGCTTGCAATCATGCAATTATTTATCAAATACAAAGTAGAAATAGATTTAAATAAATTGAACTGACCTTTTTTGTTGAAGATATTCTAGAATATTCACTTTATTTCCTGACTGACCGCCAAAACGTACGAAATGCCTATGAATTTGAATTTTCCATCCACGTGGCTGTAGATTCGAATTATAATTATGTTTTCTTTCGTTTTTCTGTCACTATGATTAAATGTTAAAGCACTATTAAAAACTCGTGTTTTTGATACATATATTATGCACCACAAATAATAATATTATAATGTTAAATGATTGAAACTCGATCTGTGGCTATAAATAGAGTTCATAACAATAACACATGTAACTTGCCTATATACAGTGCCACCTATATGTTTTATTAGGTTGCAACGCTGCGCACTTAAATGGTCTTCGAAAGGCACTTGTTTATATATATAAGTAAAATCTCTAAATTGCTAGATTTTTCGATAATGGGGCTGGAAAAGCTATATGCAGTAATGACCAATACAGAAAAACCAATAGAAAATTTGTGGAAAAATAAATTAAGAACCTATAGACCGTATGGAGTTAATACAAAAGAATAACGCGGCAGACGGCAACCAACGCCACGGCGGGCGTCGTTCATTGATGTTACGTCACTTCCATTGTTTTGTTTGATATATTTGTATGTGAAATAAATGCTGCTGAAGAAGGCCGCAAGCCGAAAGCTACGGCAAATTTAAATTAGCGTTTTTGCTTATATATATATATATATATATATATATATATATATATATATATATATATATATATATATATATATATATATATATATATATATATATATATATATATATATATATATATACAGACAAGTGGTCAGTTAAGGGGTCTCTATTTTAACACCATCTTTCGGGGTTCCATCCGTGCCCCACAATTTTTATATATATACATTATATATATATGCCCAGAAGTATTTTGCATTATATATATATGCCTCATAATTACTTACATAATGTATATATAAACAAACAGTCTTTTGGGGTTTTAACCATGCCCCACAATTAATTAATTAATTAACATTAATCTGCGCAAAATATGTATACATCCAATACACCGAAATGTTTAAATATTTTATTTATTATTATTTATTTAACTTTTATTTTTAGTTTTGCTATAGTTTATATCGCAGTGTAAATAATGTTCTCTTTTTTTTTTAATTAATTTGCTCACGCAGTTTCCGTTTTGAAATATATCGAATTATAATTTATAAAAATAGGGAAAAAAATGATTTCTCAAAAATGACACTTTCGTTTTAATTAAAGTACCATATAAAATTAAACATACCATTTAAGTTCAAATATATCCAAAATTTGCAGTTCTATCCACAAGTTCAATTTGGTATCGCATTACAACAATGTTTATTTAACGTATTCTTTACTCCGATACTTTTAAAAGTTATACACGTTTTTTCCCGTGATTTTGTTATAATTCAAAATTCACCAAAATAATCATAATAAATAAATGAATAAAAAAAATATCCATAATATCAAGCTCGTCCCATATCATATGGCTATCATGTTCTCGCAATATCATAACAATTTAAAATTAATTTACCTGAAAATATGAGCACCTTAGATAAATAATGCGATAATTGAAATCTCTAAAATTTGAATAAGAACGCTTAACCTTGTCAACCCTCGCACATACATCTTACAATGGTCTAGCATATTAAGCGAAGTAAAGTTAATTGAAATATTTTTTTTCTTTACAAAGAACATACTGTCTTCACACTACATTATGATATAATTATTTCGCCTTTCTATGGAACGCCATAGTGGCTTTTATGTAATTTTACGGCTTTTGAACATTAACAATAAAAGTACAGTAAAACCTCTAATGAAGTAAATCAAGATAAAGTTTCGGAATGAAAATTAAGCTTCCTTCCCATTTAAGCAAACAAGGGACGTTAATGGTTTCTCTGATCTAAACAAACGCAAAAACATATATATATATATAAACTATTAGCACGTGACATTCTCTCTCCTATGCATGTATTTGCCAACATTCTTTCATATATGCTTAGATTATCATACAAGACGATCCCAACAATTATAGGGCAATATCATTAACTTCAACAATCCTGAAAGTGTTGGAAAAAACTCACGTCAAAATTGAATATCCAACAAGGGGGTTAATTAGGTTGCCTCATGACGTCATTTGTATTACGCAAATGTGTGCATTATTCTCGAGAATACAACAGCAAACTGTATGAGTGTTTTCTAGACGGTAGTCAGGCTTTTCACCGAGTCTGGCATGATGGAATAAATTATATACTGTCATCATCACCGGCATTTAAGGAAATTCACCGGAATATTTTTAGTTATGTCCTGACGCAGGGATACATAATTATCAGACATTTTCCCAATTTTGTAGGGAAGCAGACAAGGAAGTAAAAGTTCACCAGTGTTTTATCCTCTTTATATAAATGTACTTATAAATGAACTTGAATCAAGTGGACTTGGTTTCTGCGTGTACAATTCGAATATATCTTCACCAGCAGTAGCAGATGATATGGTCCTTGTATCATTTTCAAAGCATGGATCGGACATGATGTCATCAATTTGTAACAGATATTCCTTAAAGTGGCGTTTCTAGTAAATAATTATACAGACAGTGATATTGATGTTTCCAATCTAGAAAAAAAGCGCCGATTCTGCCTTTAAAAAAACTATTCAGTCATTTGCAACAAGCACAAGCACGCAATCCACCTTAGCTGTATTGGACATGAGTTCAATAGAATTAAATGTTGAATTTAAGAATTTGACGTTTCTACTTGGCTGATATTTTGTAAATGACTATTGTTTAAAGGTATGTTTAAATTATGCCATTGACGAAATATTTGTAAATTGTTGAGAGAAATTGCCAAATATTATTTCAAAAAATCATACTGACTTTTAGGTTTTTATTGAATTTATCTTTGCTTGACTATGTTTGTGGTAAGTGTTTGGGGTATCAATTCTTGTAAATCTCGGTCTTCAGGCTGAATAGTGTTTTCAAATTTTATTTAAATTTAATTGAAGACAATGCTAGAATTGAATGCGGTTTTCCAATGTATAGGACTCAAAGGCTTTCCTTGTTGATCTTGTTTATCATATTTTACTCTATTTGCAGCACTTTGATTTTAATCATTTCATCGGAGACTTTCATAATATTATTTCAGTGATTCTCATCTCATATTTATTTTGGCATACACACGTACAGGGGCATAAGAAATCTTTTATTCACTACGCACACAATTGAACAAGCGAAAGCCACTATATATCGCATGTACACGTAACACATTTTACGTGCGCACGCAATACCTATCGCGTGCGCATGATAAATGTATCTTGTGCGAACTTTGTAAATATAAGAGATGTTCAACCAATCTTTTTAATGCCACCGAAATATTCGAATAAAGAAAAAAATAATTATGAAAATAAAAAAGATTTAGTGTTCTTTGACTCTACAGTGTCAAGCGCAATATTTCGGTCACTCCATAATCGGTAAGGTACTCCGAATATCTAATCAGTGTCATTTGTATGCATTCTTTCGTGCGTCCCGGAGAAGATTAGATTAAAAATGAAACCAGCAATAGTTGCCGATGAAATGTTTCCCGAGGGAGCAGGCCCGTACATGGAAATAGAAGAGGTTTGTATTCCAGACGAATAATGATAGGTTTAGAAAAGACAGAGTTAAAGTATTAAAATTTTATTGTTTTCAAAATTATTCGTCCTCAATGAATTTCAACCCAATAAACTAATCCGGGTCCACTCGGCCCTAAAACTATCCACATGAACTTGAAAATCTATCAAATAACTAATTATATGAATAAGACAAAATTAAAGCTAATTCCTTGACAGAAATTTATGTACATTATTATTAAAAGACATCGGCAGCTACACAATTTATGTTTTCAATACCAGTGTAAGAAATTAGGATTTGAATCGACCACAGACACTTGGGGTTTTGAGCTCAAAACGCCTTTAAAATCCAAATAAAATGCATATTTGTAAATCCCAGCACATGTACTGATCACATATATCAAAAAACTTAATATAAGCCTTTTTGAAAAAAAAATCATATTGTTATGAAATTTGAAACTAATCTTTTACTAGAAGAGTATTCTTTTAGGATGGTAAATCTGGACAATAATTCTAAGCTGGTTAAAATGTTTATGTTAACTTTTACTCATTTTTGTTGTAAAACAATTGAGTCATTAACAGTCCAGAATATTGGCACAGCTCAGTTATTTTTAGATTATGAACATACCTCATTCCAAATTTGGAAAGGTCGCGCAGACAAAGGTCGCGCGACACTTAAGGTCGCGCAATAGGAAAGGTCGCGCAGAATCAGCATTTCCCAGTGCATGTAATTCCAAATGGAAGAAACGGTCAGACGCAACTAGAGAATCGCCAGTATCTAAAGTGACAAGGTTTAAGATTCAATTTTGTCCACTTCAGATCTCATTGTTGTAAACAAGGAGTCCCCATACTTAATTTCCGCGTGCATTTCGGTTTTATGTGGGATTCTCACTCAGTTTATCTGTACAGGTTATTGGTCAATGTTGAGCTGTATTGTGATAAGTGGAAGAGCTTTATATTCTGTAATCGTTAATTATGGATTATTCTAGTCAGATTATTAAGTTTATAGATGTCAATCAGTAGTAAGGTTCTATGTCTTATAACGCACCATAACATACAAAATACCCTATAGGCCTTAATTTTAATACAGTGTCTATTTTGTCACTCAAATTACCTCATCTCAGCTACTCTCCAGATTCTGCTATGTATGATCTCGGAACAGATAATCTATTCTATCTAACTTGAGTGTTATCATGTAATTAATCTATATACTTTATAGTGTTATATTATTGATAATCCTTATATGTTTGTTATTGCGTACATCTCAGTTGGTAATTACCTGAAACCGTTGGCTCATTTCTGAACATTGTTAGCATTAGTCGGCTATTTTTAAAGCCCTCACGTAATACATTACAGGTATATCGCCCGCAAATGAGTATGTTGCTGCAAGTTAGAGGTCGTTGGGCTATAAGAGTCGGCGCACTCGTCTTACTTATTGTCTACACCACCTTAGTCTGCTGCAAGGCGGAAAAGCTGGGTAGTAGGTGACGCTGGACCGTGTTCTAGCTGGGTGAGTCTTTGCCGCGTTTATATTGTAGAGTTTGTTGAGGAGTGGAGGTTGTTGGTACTTCGAGTTAGCTCTCGAATCAAGATATTTTCGGGTAGATGACTATATTTGTTGAGTTCAGCTTATAGTGTGATATTTTACCTGTGGATTATGGATAACTTGCTCCAGATAAGAGAAGAATTTTTCATTAATTGAGATGTGTCCCTTTATTTTGAATGTACATGTTCATATTATAGAATATCCTGTCTTTTTCACTTGGACTGAGGATTGATTCATTTATATAGGCAGGCATATGGGAAAAATAAGTTTGACTCTTTTTATTAGCGGGAAGTGAGTTACAACCAAGCTTTTTTCACATATATAGTAGACCGACAGTTTCGCAACACAAAGGTCAGCAGCGGTGGGATATACTATTACTCTGCTTCAGTTTATATGGTTCAGCCTATTATTTTATTATCTTGGTCGTTTAATTGACTCTCATCAAAAAGTTGGATTACGCATTAGAATCATTGGTGCAGTACTGTTCTTTGTGACTAGTTTATTAGTTCCATAGGAAATTGAGTCTACCACTAGAATATGTAGTCATAGTGTAAATATCTTACAGAGATTTAGTGATTTTTGTAACAAATGTTGAATTATGAATTATTATCTAGTAATAATGCAAAGTTAATGAATCAGTCTGACTTAAAAATCATATAATGGCAAAAAAAAATCTACAATGCTTCTATTTCAGACGATGACACTCAGGCTCTAATTAGCAAGACAAGTCAGTATTATGGACCTCATAAGATCTGACATATTATGGTTGCAACGCATCAAGCGTCTAAACTCATAATGACCTTGACAATGTGATTTATTCGTCAAAACTTTCCACATGAATAATTGCAATGAATATTGGTGTTACTTAAGCTATTTTACTGTATTAAGCTGGTGTGGCGCTAAACTCATATTTGTTGCAATCTAAATTGAATTCTCTCAGAGGTCTTTCTAATTCTGACAACCAGAACATGAAACACGTTTGGATTTAACTCATAGTCCTTCACATATATAGATTGAGTCGATTGTACATAGAACAATTGTGTGCTGAAGAGATATTTATAGAGGAAACTTTTTGGTGTGAACACGGGTCATCACTTTTATAACCGAAGTAAATAGACGACAGAACATATCCAAGATAGATTTGTGATCAATATGATTGATGTAATCTATCTAAACATACTTATTAATAATTCAGAAGATGTGTGTGGCAACTTAGGATCGCAACTTCAGTTACCATTGCAATTACGTAGAAAAAGTACACCAACAAGAAAATATCTCGTGGATTTTTTCTTAGATTTATGTGTCACTACTAAATTCGTTCTAAAGTATTGCTATGATAAACATTCATACACGCGACTTCCATTTCATACGTTCGGAATTTGCTGTGTTTGGGCGTCGGCAATAAACATTGCATGGAGCTGATATAGAACGTGTAGGCATTTCGCTTAGACAGAATGATGTAATAGTCTTGAGGCCGATGCTTCTGAGATCAGAGTTTGTTATTCAACCAGGTCAAGCCCTGAAAACTCTACAATCTTACTAAAACTCGCATTTGCTTGCAAATGATCTAGCAAGCATAGATTTGTAGAAGAGACGTGTGCTACCGTCCTCTTATTCTTAGATGGTCTCGCGGAAATGTGTATACGCTCTCACTCAAGGTGTGGAATTCGGCACTAAGTCAGTGTTTTCTGTTCTGTTGGCAGATTAGGTGGTGATAGCCCTCCACTGTTTGGATAATGGATCACAATATTCATGATTAGGTACAATTTGTTTTACGGCATTTATATTAAGACGCTACATGCTGACTCGTCCCAATGACTGGCTCTGCAGCTATACTAGGGATGAATAGAGCATCCGTAGCAGTATTCTCGACAACTTGACTTCAGTTGTCGATTCTGCAACGATACTTATATTGTTACAAGCGAACGGATACATAAAGTCATAAACACCAACGTATACGGATTGTATCGACAAAGAGGGGACAACAATGTTCTCTAAATCGAGCCAATGTTGCTATGTGCTGTTCAAGAAGTATAGTATTAAATTTTTGATAGTGAAATTCTAGTGCTGCATTTAAAAACAGTTCAGCCAGATAACATTCTATATAGATATCAGCGTATTATTGTACTTTTGGTTGTGATTCGTGTGATATATACAGTGTCCATAGGTTTGAGGTTTCACTTATGCCTGTTGATTTTGCACCTCGAGTTCGTTGAGTGATAAAATATTAAATGTGTGGTTTCACTATGCTGTGTTGAAATACCTACGTGCATAATGGACGCTGAGTATTATGGGAGATTTAATATAAGGCAGCCTTGCCCATAACTCGACGTGGATAGTTACCAAAACCATCTCTTGGATAAGTGAATACCAGAAATATATTAAGATACCTGCAATAGAGATTATATTGTAATTCACTGTGAAAATTTGGTGATATCATGCAAATTTAGGTAAGTAGAATACATGGAAGCAGTTGTTACTATGTTTTTTCTAATATCTATCAATAGTGTAGCCTTCTGTATCCGTCCATATTGGAGAAATGGATCAAATTTTAAGCTTGAGTTAGAATGAGGGTATCTCCTTTTTAGGATAAATGTGAGAGTTTTAAATTCATAAGGATTATATTTAAGTTCAATGTTGTTTATTGCACCAATTCAAGAAGATGGTCTTTTAGGTCTTGATTTTCTACAAGAAAATAATTTTGTGTTAAGTGCAGAAAATGGTTTGCATCTAAATGTAAAGAAGTATCCTACATTGATGGAATCTTCAGTTTTCAAAGTGATGCGTGTCAAAAAGTTCAGAATCAGTCATTTGTACCAGCAAATAGTGAAGTGAATAATAGAAGGTAGTTGTTCTGGCGGCAAAATTGAGACCGAATTTGGAATTGTTACACCATTAAAAAAAGGTGATGATAGTGAAAATAGTTTAATTGTTGGCCATACGCTGGTCAACCTCATTCTAGAAATGGTTGTGTTCAAATTCGTTTAATTGAATATTAGCAATGAAAATGTAAAAAATTGAAGCTAATACTACTACTCTTGGATATATTGAGAATGCTGAAAAAGTTAGTTTTTGTGAGAAAAATGAGTGTTTTGTCAATGAAAAGTGTGACTCAAAGCTTCCATCTCATTTAAATGAGCTTTATGAAAATTCAGTGAAAAATCTTAATTATGATCAAAGAGTGAAACTTAAGAATCTTTTGATTAAGCATTCAAATGTGTTTGCAAAGTCACCAAATGATTTCGGTCGTACATCTGTAATAAAGCACAAAATCAATACTGGGGCAGCAAAGCCTATTAAGCAACGCCCTAGGCGCCCACCAAAAGCTTTCGCAAATGAAGAAGAGAAAATTATTAAAGATCAGTTAGCGGCCAATGTTATTCAGGAAAGTAATTCTCCTTGGGCGTCACCATTAGTATATGTCAGGAAACGTGATGGAACAACACGACCTTGTGTGGATTATCGTCAGCTTAACAAACGTAACAGAAAAGATGCATATCCCTTACCTAATATTAAGTGATTGTTTGGAAAGTTTAGGGGGATCATCATATTTTTCGTGCTTGGATATTTTGTCAGCCTATTATCAGATTGAAGTTGATGAGGCTGATCGACCAAAGACAGCCTTCACTACAAAATTCGGTTTATTTGAATATTTGGTAATGCCGTTCGGATTATGTAATGCACCGTCAACCTTCCAAACGATGTATGGAATTAGTAATGAGAGGTCTTCAGTGGGCAATTTTGCTGATATACCTTGATGATTTGATTATTTTTTGGCCGCACATTTGAAGAACATTTAGATAGGCTTGATACAGTTTTAACGCGTTTGTGTGAGTGTGGAATGAAACTGAAGCCAAGCAAATGTTTTCTGTTAAAAACTGAAGTGTCATTTCTTAGGACATGTAGTTAGGAGGGAATAAGCCCTCAAAAGTCTAAAGTTAGTTGTATTGCAAACTGGGAAAAGGCCGTACGATTTTAAACAACTCTGCGATCCTTTCTTGGTTTTTGTTCATACTACAGGATATATATTCGTGATTTTTCCACAAGAGCTAGGCCATTAAATAGGTTGTTGGAGGCCGGACAACCATTCGAATGGTCTGACGAATGTCAGAAAAGTTTCGATGATTTACGCAGTGCATTGACTGGTGAAGTCATGGCATACCCTCAAGATGATGGATTATTCATACTTGATTGGCGATGCGGTCGAATTTCGGTATAGGAGGAGTTTTGTCACAAATGCAGTTTAGTGAAAAACTTGGACAGTGTATCGAGAAGCCAATAGCATATGCGAGCAAAAGCTTGAATAAGGCTCAAAGACGCTATTGTGTAACACGTCGGGAACTGTTGGCAGTTGTTACATTTGTTACTATGTTTAAACAGTATTTGTTAGGACGTTCGTTCTTAAAGTGAGAAGCGATCATTCTTCATTAAGATGGATTATGTCCTTCAAAGAACCAGAAAATCAGATGGCTAGATGGCTTGAAGTGCTATCACAATATGACTTTAAGCTAGAGCATCGCAAGGGAACTAAGCATGCAAATGCTGACTTTTTGTCGAGGATTCCGTGTGACCCTTGTTCGTGTACTTGTTATAGTGGTCACTCAATTCTAAGTGAGCTTCCGTGTGGCGGTTGTAAAGAATGTGTGAAAAAGCATGAACAGTGGTCCGAACTTGCAGATTTTGATGATGTGGTTCCACTGGTGTCTAAGAAAGTCAAGCGAGTCAGAGGAAAGGGTGTTCCTGCCGACTTAATTAGGGACTGTTCTGCATCAGTGCTGAATTTTCTGTTTGTTTTTGCTTTGTATCTGGGAGCGTTTCTCAGGCAAATTGAACAGAAATTTCGTGGTTGTGAGAAATTTGTTTCTGTGAGAAGACTTAGGGCAACGAAGGAGAAACGTGCGTAGAAGTCTGGTGCTGAGGATAACATTGATTTAAGTGATGCCACCAAAGAGAAGGATATGGCACAGACATCACATGCAGGAGGTCTGTACCCAAATGGTGACATTTCTTCTGAAAAAGTGTATAAGTTCTCAAATTGGGTAGGTTCGTATACCACAACTGAACTTATAAAAATGCAGGAAGAAGACAGTGATATAGGCAAAATCTTATTTTGGCTGTCTAGTTCTGATATTAGACCGCCACGTGACAAAGTTGCTGCTGAAAGCCCAGCGACAAGAAGTTTATGGTTGTAGTGGTCTCAGTTGTATCTTAAAGATGGAATTTTGTTTAGGAATAGATAAATACAGAATCCCCAAAGAAAGCCCAACACGGCAAAATTGAAAATGTTGCAGGCTCGGTTTGATTGAGCCTGTTCATGGACGGTACTGGAAAGTGCAAGTTACCGTCCACGCCCCCTAGCACCGGCTTAAGCAGAATTCAACATTTAAACATGAAATAGTAAAATTTTGAATTTAGAAACATCCGCAGATGTGTTCATACGGCGGTTATCATGGAACCTTCAATGTGACACTTCCGTGCCATTCCATGAAAAGCGGCGTATGGTCCCCAAGTAATAAAAAGCGTGTGCCCTAAACGAGAAAACAATGGGCGGAACTAAATAAAATGGAATTTTGAAAGGGAATCAGAGGTTATGAAGCCTGCGTATCACAGATAAGACGTCAAAAGACAAATTTAAAAAGCAAGCAACATATCCTAAGGGTGATTCAACATTATTCAGGTAGGAATATTGGAACCACCCAACTAGAAAATGCCGAAAAGTTGAAACTAAAATTACCACAAGCACAACAATGTTGTCGTGCTGAACGAAGTTTATTCAAACAGATAATGTTACCAGTTATGATCAACTTGTGTTACCATCACTTTTACGTAATCAAGTTATTAAAGCTTCACATAATGCTATTTTATCTGGACATTTAGGGGTCAAGAAAACACTGGCAAAAATAAAAAATAACTTTTACTGGTATAAAATGTCATCTTCTGTGAAACTATGGATTAAACAATGTGCTTTCTGTGGAGCCAGAAATAAACCAAATAAGAAAGCTAAGGCACCATTACAGGAATATTATGTTGGGTTTCCTATGGACAGAGTTTCAACAGATATTTTGGGTCCATTTCCCATTTCAGAGAGTAAAAATAGGTACATTTTAGTCGTTTTGGACAATTTTACGAAATATGTTGAATGTTACGCTATACCAGACCAACGTGCTGAAACAGTTGCAAATAAGATAGTGTTCGAGTATTTCTGTAGATTTGGATTACCGCTGGACTTACATTCAGATCAAGGAAAGAATTTTCAGTCTGAATTATTTAGACAAATGTGTTGTTTACTAGAAATAAATCAAACAAGATGTACACCATACAGAGCATCTTCTAATGGTATGGTGGAACGCTTTAATCAGTCATTGCTTAACCTTATTACTACTTATGTGAATAAAGAACAGACAAATTGGGATTTGTACTTGCCCATAATGACTAGTGCCTACAGATCAAGTGTCCATGAAAGTACTCAATATACACCTAACATGTTAATGTTTGGAAGAGAGTTTAACTTACCAGTAAATTTTCTAGTAGGACATTCTTGTCAGTCTGAAAACTTTGAGAATTATACTGACTATGTAGTTGGTTTAAATGAGAAATTTTCAAGGATATACAGTATTGTTCGAGAGAATTTGAGTAAATCTTCACAAAGACAAAAACGTGACTATGATACAAGAATTTCCATGAATAATTATAATGTTGGGGATGTTGTTTACTGTCTTGATTCATCAAGAGTTATCGGGAAAAGTCCTAAATTAAAGGCTGAAGTTTGGAAGGGACCATTTGTAATAACAAGAAAAATCAATGACTTGTTATTTGAAATAACAGGATCCTCAAAATCAAAACCAAAAATTGTCCATCATGACAGGCTTAAGAAATATCAGTGTACAACTATACCACAATGGGTTGTAGGCCTGCAAAAACAGCTTACAACAACTAAAACATTAAAAAAGAACACCACTTTATTTACACCAATAAATAACAATAAGGAGGTCAGTCCCCGGAGAGGAGAAAGATGCAGGAGACATCCAGACAGGCTTTGTTATGATAACCTAAAGTAGAATGTCAAACCTAGAATTTTGCAACCCTGGAATTGAGTCACAGGTTTGGGTCAGCTTATATAAAAGGGTAATGACAGCCCACCAAAGTATTTGCAAATGTGCTTTAGTTCCATTTTAAACTGTAATTATATTGTTTGAATTCTTTAAAAATTAAGTTAACTTCACACATACAAAAAGAAATCAGACATATTCAAACAGTAGAATACTTGTGTTTTATATTTCATAAAAATCCATAATGCTTATTTGTTAATTTGTTTAGTTTTGCTTATGTTTAATCTGCATAATATCATATAACGCTTAGTATTTTTTCACATGTATTGTTTAGTACCAATATTATTCTTTTATTATTATTTCGATTTCACTTTAACAAGAGTTTTCAAGGTTGTTTCAAATTTAAAAAACTTAACATGTTGTAAATTAATTGGTTTTGCTTCCGGAGTAAGCAAAGTCCAAAGGTGAGAGAGTGTTATGAAATTTGAAACTAATCTTTTACTGAAGAAGTATTATTTTAGGATGGTAAATCTGGACAATATTTCTAAGCTGGTTAAAATGTTTATGTTTAACTTTTACTCATTTTTGTTGTAAAACAATTGAGTCATTAACAGTCCAGAATATTGTCACAGCTCAGTTATTTTTAGATTATGAGCATACCTCATTCCAAATTTGGAAAGGTCGCGCAGACAAAAGTCGCGCGACACTTAAGGTCGCGCAATAGGAAAGGTCGCGCAGAAATCAGCTTTTCCAGGCATGCTAGTTCCAAATATGGAGAGGTCGCGCAATAAGAGGTCGCGCAGTCTAAAAGTACAAGGTTTAAGTTATTTTTAGCCCTCAGCATCTCAATTGTTGTTAACAAAGCATAATTTGGTCATATCAGGTTTTATGAATGGGATTCCTTACTCACAGCTTTATCTATGTACAGGTTACTTGGTTCAAATGTTGAGCTGTATGTTGTAAAGCTGGAGAGATTATATTTCTGTTGTTTAATGACTTATCAGTCAGTATTATAAGTTTATAGAAATGTCAATCAGTAGTAAGTGTATTGGTCTTATAAGCCATATATAGTACATATACCTTAATTAATACAAGTGTATTTTGCACTATTACATGTATTAAGTTGCATTATTGGACAGATAATTATTATCCTATCGAGTGTTCAAACATGTAAATTTATATAACTATTATGTATTTTTGTACTAATGTTTGTATTGTACAACAGTCTGTATACCTGAACCAGTTGCAGGCCATTTTGAACATTGTTAAGGCATTGTCAGCATTTTAAAAGGTCACGCAACATTCAGGTCGCGCAATGAGTTGTGTGCAAAACTGTAGAGGTCGCACAATAAGAGGTCGCGCAACAGTCTACTTTTGCACACCACCCTAGCTGCGCAAACAGAAGGGTATATAAGCTGGGAACTTTTCTAGCTGGGTGAGTTTTGGGGTTTTTGAGGAGTTTTTGAGTGAGTAGGAGTTGGTTGAGTTGAGTTAGTTAGTAATTGCAGAAATGTATTTGTTGAAGTTGTTAAGGATTTTACTTTGGTTTTGACTGTTGATAGAGAATAAAATGATGCATTATTTTGATTTACTGCAATAAATATAATCCTGCTTTCACTTGGACTGGACTTGTTCATTATACCAGCATAGAGAAATGGTTTACTTTTAAGCGAAAAAAGTGAATAAACAAAGCTTTTCACAAAAAGTAGAAGATTTACGTAATAATATTTCAACATCTTAATATAAGCCGTTTTGAAAAAATTCATATTTCAACAGATGTTGTAATATGATTTTTTTTTCAAAACGGCTTATATTAAGTTTTTTTTTTTGATATATGTGAACAGTACATGTGCTGGGATTGACAAATATGCATTTTATTTTATTGTCCAAGGCTCATAAATCTAGCACAGATTTTGAATGAATTACAGCCCTTGGTAATATAGAAAATAGCTGGTAAAATTTTGTATGTGAGATAAACTTTATAACCATTAATTAATTTAATTCAAAATCTTTTCTTCAAATTTCTCTGGAATGAAGGTATGGATAAAGTTAAGAGGAATATAATCACTCAAGATTATAAGTTTGGAGGTTTAAAAATGATTGACCTTCGATGTTTTATGAATAGTCTAAAGGTTACCTGGATTAGGAGACTTATACATTCAAACAATAATTATGTGAAATTGGTAGAAAGTATTTGCCCTTATATTAAGGAAATAGCAAGGTATGGAATAAATTTTGTGAAAAGAAAATTGCAATTAGACATCAATCCATTTTGGAAAGATGTTTTACGGAGCTATTATTCCCTATCTTTAAACTTACAGCCAAAATATGTTAGTCATTATTATTCCATTCATTTGTGGGATAACCCTAATATTAAAGGAATAGGAATGGATGGATTGATGTCTGTCTAATATATATATTCATCATTTAAAAAGAGGTACCATGACAGTTTTACTGTTGACATCAACCCTATAAGTGAGAAATTCGTGTTTTAAGACACTATTTTTTACTTGAGAAATAAGTTCATGGGCGCCGCCATTTTGGCGTTCTGCCCTTCTCGCGAGACAGACGAGACCGAGATTGTGACGTGTTATACCCACTTCCGGTAAAGGTGTACACGCTGGTAAAACTGAAATATATCTTGATGAAGAACTTAATTAATTAATCTTATTGCGTACATTATTTATTTATTATGTATGAAAATATCATATGGAACTGAATTGCTTTAATTAATTAATTGAAGACGCCGCGGCATTAATTATCATTTGTCCAATTTTCAAGCTTGCTGATGATCCCACCATGTTTAAGCAATGACTGCTTAGGTTTCAAAGATAAACCATCAATTTAATTTGGGTACTTTGAGAAACTTCTTCAAATTGACGATATATCCTTTTATTTTGTACTTAATTTTCGCTAGACAAGCTGTCCGAATAGGGTACATCGCCGATCATGTATCTTTTTCTCAGCGTAAAATATCAACTAGATCCAATATGCAGAGATCTGCTGAGGACGCGATTTTCCGACATTGACGCTAAAAATAAAATGGCGCAGGACAATCGGCAGCTAGACTAATATCGTATGAAAACAAAACTATTGAGTCATTCCCCTGTAATTACGCATATTCTCGTGTTTATCCAGTTCCCTATAGCTTTTTTCCACGTTATCTACTTACCCAATCCCTTTTCCACACAGATACGCATTTCTACTACCGTAAATTTAATCCAATAAAACAAAAAATCATATATCTACTTAATATTCAAAATGATTATTGGTAAACTGAAAAAAATGTGTTGCTATTTTATGAAATGCTGTAATTTACAGTATAACTTGACAGGTGCGGAACTTAATTCCCCCTAGGGTCATTCAGTTCACTGATGAAGCGTAAAAAATAGATGTCTTTTTTGTCATTAGAATATTTGACAAGGGTGATAAACCAATCAGGGCAACATTGTGCATGATCAAAAGGTCTGTCGGCACAGAGGCATACAAGGAGCAATAAAAATAGTCAGTACACAGTGTGACATGAACATTTGGTGCAAATTAGGAACAATTAAAATGGATAATGCACAGTATTAGACATAAGTAGTAAGAACCAGCAATTGTGTGAATAATTTATGCAAATGAGATTTTTGAGCAGCCAATAAAAATGTTTTGCCTGCAGTTAATATTTGGCTACGATTACGATGTAAATAAATACCACGCAGCATCATACGTTGACAGACATGTTAACAATTTACATTTTCAAAAGAGTTGCTTATATTTTTGAAAAGTGTACATCATTACTAACATATGTTCAAACCTTTTAATTTGAAAGTCAGAATCAAACTGCAAAAATTTAATTACATGTACTATTAAGAACGCGTTTTAATAGGATTTTTATTTAATGATAATTAGCGCCGTTCAATAATTAACAGCCAATTATTCGTTGGTGCGTTTGTTTATTTAATTGCATTATTTGATTGTGAAACTTTGTTAAATAATAACATGTGTATTTATTAACTCTGTGAAATATTGTTTAATTACATTAAGATGAGACTTTAATGAACACAGCATTGTTTGGTGTAACGAGCATCACTGGCCTGAAGTGGTGCGACCGGTAGACGTTGATTTTTTATTTGTTTCTTTATGTTTATTTTTTTTTTGGATATTGTGACGTATTTTGAACCATAAAAAAATCGCTTCAACACCTCCTGTGAAAATTAAATTGTCTGGTCAATACCTTATTATATAAATATTTCGCTACGATTCAACTAGATTTATCATAAATCTAAAGATGTGGGGAAATGACATCACGCGCACCTGTTTTTATACGGCCAATACACAAACATGGCCGCGCCAACTGATTTGTAGAAATCGGTGATTTAGCGATTTAAATTTCGTTATCATTCGTTTAATATTATTATTTGGCGGCAGAAAATTTACAGATTTATTATTTATAGTATTCTTTTTCTGAAATCAAGTTTTTATTCTAACCTTGTATTTCCCTTTAAGGTTGGAAATTCCAGCATTCATCTGAATAGATGGATTGCTGGTGGAATTCTGTTTTTAGGAGATCTGGTCAATCAAGAGGGAAATTATTATACTTATGATGAATTTTGTGCAATATTTAAAGTGAGAAGTAATTTTCTAGAATATAGGAGTATCATAACAGCAGTAAAATTATATTTATTGAAATTAAATGTACAAGACTTAGCAAAAGAACAAAAATATAATCTACCTATCCCACAAACTGTATTGACAATTATCAAGGATATAAAAGGATGTCGTTCTATCTATAAGGTCATGCACTTATCAGAACAATATCCAAATTCTTTACAAAAATGGATGAATGAAATATCTGATAAAATTGATCTTAATTTTTTCCAGAACAACTCAATATATGATATTACATATATATTTACGAAAGATCCAAAATTAATATGGTTTCAATTTAGAATTAATCATAGAATTCTTGCGACTAATTATTTACTTAAGAAAATGAATATTATAAATGAAGATATTTGTACTTTTTGTCAAAACGAAAAAGAAACGTTGGTGCATTTATTTTTTGATTGCGATATTATAAAACAGTTTTGGACACAGCTACAGCTGTATATAAAGGACAAATGTAATATTAATTTCAATAGTTGGAGCCTTTCAGATATTTTATTTGGTAATATATATCTGGATAGTGTTACAAACCAAATAATTATTAATGCCAAATTTCATATATATTATAGCAGAGTAAAACAAACAAGACCTAGTTTAGAAAACTTTAAAATTCAAATATGTGCCATTTATAAAAGTGAAAAATATATATCAAAACAATCTTTTAAACTTGATTTGTTTGAAAAATCATGGCACAAGTATATTAATCTATTGAGTTCAGTTAATAATTTTTCTTTTGACATTCTTAATCCGCATTGCCAAATAATATTATAAGGAGACTTCCACCAGCCCCTATCTCATCCATTCCAGCAAAAGTGTTCTTAGTTTTAAATCAAGTCTTAAGTTACTCAGGTTAAACACGCATAGATAGCACCAAACCCTTTTTTATGTCCTTTTTATTTTTTCTTGATTTTTTTTCTCTTCCGGTCTTTTTTATACCCCTAAAAATTTTATCCACCACAGTATATAATTTGGTAGATGGTGTTGCATAATTCAAACTGTGAAAACAATTCGTGTAGTATTACTCTGATATTTCCTTCTTTATTCCTTGAAATTATTATGCTAGAAACGTTGTTATAATGTTTAAAGCAAATAAACTGTATTGTATTGTATTGTAAAATTTCACATATTCACAAATTTTGGTTCCTGACTGCCAATTTCAAACTTTATTAATAGATAAGACATGGAGTAGAATATGTACATGTACTTTTAATTGTATGAAGAAATTGAATGTTTTGTTGTACAAATTGGGATAAATATGTTCATAAGGTTGTATATAAATGGAAAGATAATTCCTTTTAATCCATTAAGTGGGCAACAATTAGCTGTTTATTATTTTGTAAAAAGTAATTGGGAGTTTAAAGGTCAGATAAGACACTTATATTGGTAAAAGTCTTACAAAGCATGCTACTTTCCTCCAAATGTCATAATTTTTTATTTTTGATAAATATCCACAAGTGAGGTAACATTGTAGAATGACTTTTACAATTAAGGAACTATTAAAAGCAAATTTTTCCATCTTATTATTTTTATAGGAGCCTCTTACTCATTTTTAGAATTGCAAATTACAAGATTCTCTTAGAACTCTATATAATTAATAATTCTTTGAATACACAGATACATATTAAAATTTCCATTCTTTTTAAAGGCTTGAAATTATGTAGTATTAAAAATAGTAGTATTAAAAAGAATAATGATCTATACAAACTTTTAAGTGTTTATGAACTATAAATATATTGCTCTACACAAATGTTATATACTAATACAACTTATACCTTTGCATACCATATACTAATACTGTAATTGTAAGGTACACTGGGGATGCTCCCCGACCCCTTTGTACCTATGACGGGGTTAATAAAATTACAAATTAAAAAAAACAACTTTATAACCATTTGATGCCACTATTTGACACATTAAAAAAGGAATTACAGCCATTTTTGTTGTTGCAAGTTTAAAAAAAAACAATTATGTCATTAAATTGTGTACTCTTAGACTAATATATTTTTTTGCTTGTACTTTAACAGGCTGGAGGGTCTAATGCTTTGTTGATGGATCTGGCAGCTCAAGAAAAATCTGTACATGCAGATTTTTTCAATGGTATGTAGCTATAAATGTCAATTAACCACTTATATAATTAAGAAATAATATCAGTCTTAGCAGTGTTTATGGGCTATTCAACACTGGTTTGGAGTTTTGATGCGTAGGGATTGACCTCGAAGGCCGTAGGCCTGAGTGGTTAATTTTATTCGCATCAAAACCTGTGTTAAATAGCTGATAAACACCGCTAAGACCAATATTATTTTGATTCTAAAAAGTTAATTTTTGTATAACGCTTTTCGATTTTACACCCTACAGCTGCTAAGATAAAGAAAGTATTAAACAAAAAAAAAAAACACAATAAAAACTTACGTCTTAAAATTGATTAGATTGTGTTTATATTCCAGTGCCCAATTTATCATTCTTGTATGTTTGTAATGACGTCAACGTTTATGAATGAGTTATATACTTAGGATGACGTCATTACGCTGCTTATGGATTGGCGCCGTTTTGTCAAAATACTTATTAACTGATATGGATCAAATCCGTGGCATAAGTGTATGTGAGATGTTATTTCGGTATTGTATAAAAAGAATACATTATAAGAACTAAAGATATACCTAAAAATTCTTTAATTATTGTTGCTTTAAAAGGCTTTGTAAACGATATAATCGAGGGAGAAAACATAACAGCCATATATACAAGTAGTCCCTAACTAGAGTTTATTGGCAGTTTAACACCGTTTTTCTTGTTTGTCCAAAGTGACAAAATCATGAGGAGTGTTAGAATTATGATATACAGTTGTTCTAAACTTGTTAAAGCAGCCTTTATGAAAATTTAGGAAATGTTCTAGATTATAAAAATACTAAAAATAGCTCTACACAACTGATAAGAATTACATACTTGAGGTGTCAATTATTGATTGCTTTTAAAGGTTTATAATATGTCTTTGATTTACTTGGAGTACCTATACATTTGTTATTTCTTTTTCCATTGAATATTCCTAGTACATTGTGGTACTTGAAATTAATATGATATAAAGCAGTGTATAGCATACCAGTAAAGATAATTTTTTATATTTAAACACTTAATCAGAAAAGCTGCTGCTTATTTTATTCTTTCACAGTAAAGATGCAATTCATTTTTGTTTTATTTGTTTATTTGTTTTGTTTGTTTGTTTTTATTTATTTTTTTGGAGGGGGGGGGGGTATATGTACATTTTAACTTTGCTTTTTTTCCATGTTAAATATTATCAATTTAGACTTGACACAGTAATTTTTGTAACATAAAAATGATTCATGTAGTCAAATGACACTAGAAAAAAATCATTTGACTCTTGAAAATTTTGGCCAAAGAGTCTTTGACTCGTGAAATTCTGAACCTACTGAGAGCCCTGTAGATAGTAAAAATAGATGAAATGTCTGAGGGCCAGGGGGAAACTGAATCTACCAATATCAAGCATACCAAGAATCAAGCCGGAAAGCTAATGCAGTTTGTTCATGGTCTGCACTGCTCAACATTTATAAGGACATACTTTAATCTACTTTTTAGGACAATATGCTATTTTTACAAATCACATGACACTGATTTAGTTTTCTGTTGATTTTCAGATTTCGAGGACTTGTTTGATGATGAAGATTTGTCACAGCTGTTTCCATGGTTACATTTTCAAAGCTGACAGTGCAAATATTTTTTTATTGAAACTGAAGATTGATATTAAATGATGTGTGGATAGAAATCCTATGCTATATTTTGGTGCAAGTTCCGAATCCACAGAAAAATAGTTATGTGCTAGTTTTTGAGATACTATACTTGTGATGAATATTATTGAGACATTTATATACTTTATGAATAAAATAGAACTTTGTTAAGGATAAGGGCAATTTTAAAGAAAATCAAAGTTCTTTTAAAGTGCAGAATCAAATGTCATCCATAGCCTCTTATTTTTTGAAGATTGTATCATTCCATTTGAGAACTCAAATTTATACTTGTTAAAGTATTGCATACAACCTGTAAATGATCAATCTCAAAAACTTATAAACACTTTACATTTAATTTTTTAATCATTACTTATAATAGTACTAAATAATATAGGTACATTAAGTTGCATACATACAGGTGTTCCATTTGCCATAATT
Source organism: Ruditapes philippinarum (assembly GCF_026571515.1). NCBI lineage: Eukaryota > Metazoa > Mollusca > Bivalvia > Venerida > Veneridae > Ruditapes > Ruditapes philippinarum. Next base: position 4,737 of record NW_026853497.1, on the reverse strand, counting down.
CAGGAAATTGATTTTTAAACACTTTTCTGATATTTAATTTATCACTACTTATAATAGTAATATTAAATTTTTGTGCATTTAATTGCATATTTAATTATACTAAGCTAGCTTACGGAATGTCGGTGGTTCTACTCAGGTGCCCGTTCGTGCCTGAAATAATGCACGGAGGGGCACCTGAGGTCCTCCTCCACCAGTAAAACTTGAACGTCGCGATATGACCTAAACTGTGTCGATGTGAAGTAAACCCCAATCAAACAAACAAACAATTTAAGGACATTTTTGTACAATTAGAAGGTGTTACAGTTTTCTTAGATGCATTTTAGAAATTATTTGTATTTTGGTGTAAGTTTAAACATTTATCAAATGTTTTTTTTTCTGAAATGTTTAAGTGAATTTAAGTTTACAACCTAATCAGTATTGGCAGTCTTCTTTTATATTGAAATGCCTAGGAAAAGCATGTAAAAATCATATGTAACATATATGATAACTGAAAGCTCATAAATGTTCTTTTCATGTTAAACTTTGCATGGGCATGCTTGAAAGTTTGAGTAATTAAACACAAACTCAGAAAAAGTAATAATCCTTCATTTCCATCTTTTTGTTTAATTTCAAGGATTATTCTAGAGTTTTGTACTTTATACTTCAATAAGCTCGCAAAAAGGCTAAATGCTGGATTTTGAAAATTCATTTTTAGAATTATTTTTTAATATATAACTTTCATTGATACTCCTGAGACCAAGCCACTTCTGGAAATATTATTATTATACTGTGCTCACAGATAAATAACATTCTCTTTGCTTCAGTGAATGCTATCTTATTAAAATCATATCCTAACTGTCACTCTACCACCATTCACTCCATATCATCTAGAAGCTGAAATGATGATCTGATTTTAATTTAAATTGCAGTGAAAGTAACAAATCTCATTTATGTCATTAATGGCATGTTATCATTTTCAATTTACCATTTTGTATTGTATCATATTGTGTTGATTGTATATATGTATGTATGTTTACATTAATAAAATCTAGGAACTATGACATATTTCTTGTTTTTAATTTGTAAACCCATGAACTGATGAGTAAGTATAATGGATTTGCCTTGCATTTGAATTCGGAACAGTATATGTTAAAAAAACCCACAATAAACTGTGCTACCCACAGTATCTATAGAGCCATAGTGAATTGGTGGTCTAGTGGTTAAAGTGTCTGCATCTCAAACCAGGAATCATGGGTTCGAGCCCTACTCCGGTCAAAAAAGTGATGGTTATGAGTTGCAAGAATTTGTTTCGTAATCAAGCCCTAGCTTACTGATGGCAATGGCTTATTCGCTTTCAGTTGCAACAGGTTATTGAGTAAATGCATTCAGCTATTATGGTCATTTCACTGAGCTATACCTGTATTTTATTTTATTATTCTTATCTGTCTTACAAGTCTATGATTTCATATTTTAGTGATGCTTGGGGGGGCGGCGGCTTTGTGTGCTTCTGCTCTGATACCATGTAGTACCTGAATTAATGCACAAGGGACTGGAGACACATGTGGTCATCTTAGAAGGGCACATACGACATTTATCGTGAATCCTGACTGAACACAAATGTTGGTCATTTACGCCCTTGCTCAATAGCTCTCATGAGAAATAAAGCAGTTTTGGTCTCTTAAGCAATTCAACAAGCTTTAATTTTTAAGTTGAAAAATTTTATATGACACTTTTTAAACCAAAGAAAAGGTGGGTTTCCCTTGGTAATAGATTTTTATACTCCTACACAAATTCCATGATTATTATTTTTGCCGCCGCTTCATCCGTCCAGTACCTCTGCAGTTCTATTATGATAATATATACCTACATATTCTCATTGTAACTTCATTTATTGGTCTACCTGGTATATCGTATATACTTTGGATAGTCCAATACATACCAAGGTCACCAATGCTAAAAGTAGATTATTACTCGCCAGTGATAAAAAAATAGATTACTACACTTTTTAGTCATACAGCGTTTATTTAATAACTGATGCCTCCCATATTTGGAAGGAATATACCTTTGTATTGAGTTTGAGGATCACTGAAGTCAATGTCACTAATGTTAAAATACATTCTTCTCTTCTCACATACAGTCTTTACTTTATTCATTAACTCATGTATTTCATATTTGCAGTGATCCTCTTAGTTTAAGATTTAGTGGAGCTAAGGAGCACTTGACACAGTGAAGGCCAAGTTAACCGATGCTAAAAATAGGTTTTTACACTTTTGGGCTTTACATCATTTATCTAAAAAATGATTTCTTTCATATTTGGTGTGTAAATACGATAGTCTTCTAAGCTTTGTTGGAGCTTTGGGTCACTTTGTCTATAAGGTCGAGGATTTTGGTATCTAAAAAATTTAAGTTATTTATCGATCAAATCAAATTCATTTGTGATAGAAACAAATTTTTTACACGTTTTCTTTTATAGCCTTTATTACTTGACAAATACATTTCGCAGGAACATAATTATCTTGTGTAGGCCTCTTTTGCTATGTTAAATTTACTTGATATTGGCTATAAGTATTGTTACTTATGATTGGCATTATAATCTTTTGAACAAGACCTTTAAGCAGACCAAATTACAAATTTGACCTTCACTCATCGATGACTTTGAGTTTGAAGGTAAAATTAACGAATCTTGCTTACTTTTGCTATAATTGGCTATAACTCTAATTCATGAATGGATAACCACCATACTGGAGCATAACTTCTTTGAGGAAGAAAATTAAAATTACTATGATCTTGACTCATAGCGACCTTTACAATGAAGTTCAAATTATTGTACAGTTTCATTTTTTTTGCTTTGCATTGTAATTGGCCTTAACTTTATAAGTAATGTGTTACTGAGGGTCGCCGGCTAGTCCTGCGCTTTCGGGTCATGCACGAATTTAGACTCGCTGGCAGTGACATCCATATTGCCTTTGTAAATGACTGTATATTAAAAACGCAAAGTCCAATGTTAAGTTCTTTCGTTTATTTTCACTTTGATGAAATAATGATAATTTCTCAAACATAAAAATTTGATATTTAAAGATTTTGACATAGAAAATGCTATGTTGCACATCACATATCCTTATACAATGAGTATCCTCAGTCATAGTCTTATTTCAAAATGAATACAATAAAATGAGACAGACACAATCATGCAAACAAATCAGAATTCCTCAATTATACAATCAAACATACAGAATTGATCATGAGTATTTATTTCTCGGAAGTAACATAATTTTAAACGTCAATTTAAATAGCAATAATCCAGTTATCTTTTTTTGTGGTTATTTTCATATTTATATGTAAATCAAATATCATGTTTTCATAATAATACAAGAACATTTTATGTGAACATTTATATACAAAATAATTGATAATTTGAAAACATAGCAAATAACATTGTATTCTTTTAATGATAATCAATACATAAGTTATTATGTTAATAATTACAAAAATGTACTTTTCTTTTACAGGAAATTTTATAGAAGATATAAAAAATATGTCTATTACAATATAAAAAAATACCTATGTTACATGTGCGACAACAATAAGGCAAATGAAGTCTAAAAAAACCCCCCAAAAATACATATCTGTTTGGCATTATCTCAATATATTATATATGTATTTAACTTAATTGTTTTGATTAGCCTTTCTTAGCATAAATTTTCAACAAATAAAATTTATTATGAAACCTCTGTACTCATATTGAATATGACTTTTCACATCCTCTTGAAACTACTTATATTAAATACAGACTCGGAGCAACCTGTTTGATTTCCATATTCCCAAACCCCTTTCAAGTTAGTACGCCAACTATTTCAGAATTCCTTCAAAAATCAAATGCACCATCAACAAAAAGTCCAATATGAAAACAAGCTCAAAAGTATTTGTCAATGCAATTATTGTACAAACACAGCTTTTAACAATGTACATAATTATAATTTTATAATGATATTCACAAATAAAAAACATGCCATAAGGTAGTTTTCTTAATTTGCTAAATGCATTTATTTAACTTTTTAAAATTCCTTGATGTTTGTTTTACTTTCTACTTTTCATTTATGAAGTGACAAATATTTGTATCATTTCAAGAACACTTTAATCACAGATATAACTTTATTGGTACATAATAAACTCCTTTTCAACAATATATTCTAATTTTGTCCATGATCCCTGTAATAATTTTCAAAAGCTGAAAACAGTACTCTTTTCTCAGAAAGTGCTGTTTCAGTACTGAACTTCATGAAGTTCCAGTAAACATATGAGAACCAATAAAAAATAGCAAACATCAGAGAATGTTTTGGATAAATACTACGCAGTCCCTCAATCGGAGCACCTCGGCCATTATTCTTAATAACTTATCCGAAGTTTGGTGGTAAAGGACCGAGATGATGCGATTGATAGTCTCTATGCTCTGTATCATTGGAAATCATCCAATAAATTATCTGAACATTTTCAATTAAAAAGAATGAATTAGATGTAAAGCATACAAAACGACTGCAAAACACCGATCAGATAAGTGAAATTAATATTTATCTTATCATCAACTATATTTTTGCAGCAGAGTGTTAAAACATTTTTTTTTCACCAGACAAAATATTTTCAGTGACACATACCTTCCATATTTTCACAAACGGTAATTTGATCAAATTTCAACTCGAAAACACTCTAACATCACACCGTTTGTTTTCCTTATAGACAAATTAATAAGTTACTTTTTTT